>NC_056733.1:302503987-302596487 GCF_019279795.1 Protopterus annectens
TAAAAATGAGCAGTCTTTTATTCACATCAAGGACACCATAAGATTTAGCACTTTCTGATTAAGTCTATGGTGCAGTAGACCCTGTTTTCCCTATTACTTATTACTACTCATTTTTTGCTGTTTGTAATGGATAACACTGACAGTCTTGGTTTAGTTAACTTTCTAATTTTATTACAGCAAGATTTAAAAGTTATCTTTGATTTTGGACCTTTGCCCCCCTCTCCAATTACTTTTGGCTTTGTCCCGATTTCTTGCATTAAGAAGTTGAGAGGTATGCACTGAAGCAGATTAAACAGAGCTGTTAAAGTTCTTCAGAATCTGTGACACTGACACTACATGATAATGTTGTCATAGAAGAGAAGCGATTTGAGTGACAGGGTTTAATGAGAATCCTAACTCTTCCAGACATTTTCCATATTACTGCACCAGGAAGAGCAACACCAGTTGCTGAACACAGAACAAGTGACAAAGCATTAAGGTAATTCCTTGTTTAAAGCTTCAAAAGTACACAGCAGCAAAAGTGATCTCCTAAAACCATGCCCAAGTATGTACATTTATTTATAACAGAAGATAAATGAAGACTGCAGTATTTTACAATTTTTGTTTTGCCTTCTTGCACTTCTGACAAAAGGGAATAGCTTGGACATATGGTGTTGTTTCTATATAAACATAGAAAAAGAGCTTTATTGTGCCTACCTGCCAAAAACAAAATGCATACTCTGTTCATTCAACATATAAAACCATATTCTGTTGTCTTCTTCAGATCTTAGCATGAAGGATTAAAGTATGTTGTTGTTATTCCCTGAAAACATAGTGTCCAGCCTATTATGTCAGCCTGCCATTAGAGAACCAGCTGTGCTGCACAGCTGGAGACAGACTGTAGTATCAGTTACAAATGGCAGAAGCAGTCTTGCTTCTAGCATTCAATGACGTTGATAAGAGCCTTTTTTTCTGATAATATGGGAATGACTGCTGAACACTCAGATAGCTGCATAATTTGAGCCTTTTTTAACATACTAAATAAACATGTACTATACATATTCTAAAGGAAAGAGTTGATAAAACCTACAAGAAAAAATAATGGCAGTTTATATTCTCCTTTCATAGATTTTTGCCGGTCAGGAATGCAAAGGATAATGACTTATGGTATCTTTGTATAATAAATTATGCTGCATTTTGTAAACTGCTTAGAAGAGAGGTTTAATTCCCTGCCAAGTTTTGATGTGAACACATTTTAAATTAAATAACCAAAGGCAAAAATATGTTCCACAGTATACTTTTAATCACTCTGTGATCCTTTTGTGACAATTTAATATTTTAACTCTGCATCACCCAAAATTATATTAATGTACAAAATCTAATTCTGGGTCACAACAGATTTATTGCAAATGATCAACATGTTCAGTCTCATCTAGAATGACAGACTCAGCAGAGAAAAACACATGTATATGGAAAACCAAGAAAAGCCACACACACATGCACACACACACACACACACACACACACACACACACACATATATATATATATATATATATATATATATATATATATATATATATGGAAACAACTACCCAGAGTCATGCATCACCACTCAGGCTTCAGGTTTGCCATCCCAGTCTGTAAACTTCCTCATCATGATCACATCTGCTTAAGTGTGATTAATTATGCCTGCTAACAATGAAACAGCTAATGTGAAAGCTGTGGTTCATGACACTTTATAGGTTCTTCTCATGAGCTTTTTTTTTTATTTGTTAAACAAAAGCATTAATATTCAGGGACAAGCTTAAGTCACATGATATGCATGTGGAGATTTGGTAACTCATGACTTAAGGATCTGCAAGCAGTCTGTGGATAAAGAGCTATAGAAATTGATAGGAATGACCTTGATATGATCACAGATTTCAACGGTATTTTCTCTGACAGGGAAGTCGATCCAGCATTTTTTACAAACCAGATCAGACACTTCATGTTTATAAAGGTTAAAGCATTTGACTTAGGCCATCCCTAGCCATCAGTGAATGACTTAGTGAAATATTACTGTGTGGTATGCCTTCATAAAAGACATTAGCTCTCATTAATCCTTCTTAAAATTTATAACTTCAAGATCTAGTTATGGACTGACATTTAGAATCGGGCACTATGTATCACGATATACCACCACTAAACTGATATTTCTATTGTAGTTTAATTCCATTCCTTTTTCCCCACGCTTTCTACATCCTTCTTCACCGGCAAGCTAATCTGGTTTTGGTCATAACCAGTAACAAGTATTGTGGCAAATAAGGCAACAAAGGCTGCTTATTTTGTTATGAAGTGTGTTTCCAAATTCATAGAATACCTCCGGCATTCTCTCTTGTTTTCTATGTAATCTGCAAAAGGTAGGCTGCAACTGCTTGTCATTCATATCCTCTGGAATAAGAAATACTTTTCACTCAGTAAAATTACTTAAGATGTATTATGGAATTCAATCGCAGTTCTTTGCTGGATAGTTCTGAACATCATCAGAAGAAACTATACCAGTGTATGAACAGCTGAATACAGTTAGCTTGGACAGAGACAATGCACAGCTCCAGAGAATTTATTTTTTTTAGCACGTAGATGGCCAAGGTGCACAGAGGATAAATGGGAAGGGTGACTGATAAACCATATCAGTGGAGACCACATCTATAGCCACGTTAGGCTACCTGTGCTACTCAGAAAACTCTCTGGATGCATCATGGTCCAAAATGGAGAAGAATGTCAGTACCAGTGGCTAACGGGTCTGGGAGTTACAACAATGGCCACATATTGGTGTCAGAAGCCTTCTACTTGTTGACAGGGGGATTCAAATGGCTGGAAAAGAAGGACAGCAAGTAGAGATAAAATGGAAGAAAGGAATGCCCAGAATACCGGACTGACAAACTTGGTAACCTTATTATGACATTTGTGTGTTTTTAGCATTGTCATGATCACAGTAAGGTTTGGGCATCTGCTTAAGAAGCATTTCTGCCATTTTGAAACATCAAGACTTGGAGACAGATATAAATCACTGTAGTGCATATTTTTACTTTATCATTCTGTTGTGAATTTCTGTAAATTCATACTTTTTACTTTCAATGAGTGAAGCAAACTGTGCAGACATGATGCAATAAAATTGTGAGCATCATTGTTGCACTTAGTAATTATTTTTTCAATTCCTTCATTATTTATGACTATTCACTAACCCTTTTAAAATTTTACTGCTGATAAAATTTTTTTATTTATTTTACCTTATAGTTCATATAGACAAGTACGTAAAGCACAAATTAATTTTACTGTAATCACACAGTTCACTGGGACTTTAAAAGCTAATATCACCTTGATGAGAGGACTTGTATAAAAGTATCTGTCTTGTCAGAAATAGCCAGTTGATTCCTAAATCACAAAAAAGCAAATAATTGATAATTTTATCACGTGTTTTCTCAGTATCATACTTAAGCTAATACCTGTATTAGGCTGGAAATACCATTTTTAATTTATTATGTTCACTGAGGCATATGTTTAGAGAATTGTGAGTTCAGTTTATTTTTTTAATTAATTTAACTGTATAATCCCAGGAACACTATCTGGTTAAGTGACTTGCTGCTTGAAACAACAACACACGCTTGCATAACATGTATAGAAACAAAGCAAAGCTGAAACCTTGGAGTCTGTTATGTGGCTGACTTTTTAGCAGTATAACTGACCCATTTTCTCAACACTCAGCTGCTCTTTGAAAACAAGAGAAAAACAAAATTCTTCACTTCCATGTTCATGAAAGAGAAAGGAAGAAAGAAGATTGTCTCCCTGGAAGGGAAAAGGGAAAAACTGGCATCTGATACACAGTCACATGGTAGAGGGACATGTAGAAAGAAAACTGAAAGAGATAAGGGATGGCATGCTGCATGAAACTTACAGCCCCAGGCAGATATACTTGCACATCCATTGACAGACCTCTAATTTGTTGTTTTGCAGTAACACGGTTCCCAAGGAAAAGAGAGAGAGGTCATGGTCAAGCTACTCTACTAGAATAGAGGCTATGGTATGACCACTCCACCATGGGGAGCTAAAAGTGACTTGAGAAGCTACACACCACTAAGTCTAATCTCAATAACAGGAAGGTCATGAAGAAAATACTGAAGGAAAGTCTAGATGGTTTCCAGAATAATAACAACATTCTGAGATAAGTACCAACACAGGCTTTAGGAAAAAAGACCATGTCAGTCCAATCTGATTCAGTTTTGCAACTCAGTTATACTGGTATTGGAAGGAAACGTAATAATGTTATATACTTTGACTTCAGTAAATGTTTTGACTTTATTGTTCACAGAAGGCTGAAAGTAAATTAGAGAAAATTTAGAATTGGGGAGACATTAAATACACTGGTATCAGGATGGCAGGAAGCAAGAAATAGTAGTTAGGGAAACCATCTCAAAGATAGCAAAAGTGGTTAGTACAATGGTATAACCTTGTCAAGCCTCAAATGATCGCTGGACTGCATAACTGAATAATATGTAATAAAATTTTAAATTAGCAGCCCTAGGTAAAGATGGGAGCTAGTCCTCCTAACCTAATATACCCTGAGGAAGCGCAGCCCTCAAAAACTTTGACATTTCAATCAAAGGGTCCATTTAATCATGACTTGGCAGACCATACAAATCCTATTTGTTAATGAGTTTCCAAATACACAGGTCCTGAAACCAATGCTCTATAGCCAATTTGAATCAGACATTGTGACAGGCACTGAGAATAGTATTAACATATTTGAAGATGCCACAAAGATAAAAGGGACAGTGGAGGAATGGAAGTAGGCCTTCAATGGGACTGAAAGACAGTCAGCTGAAAAGCTGCCTAACACATGGAGGAATAAAGTACCTTATACTGGACCGTAATAACCCCAAAGTGTAATTCAATCTGGAAGGAGTTGCCCTAAAAAGCAGAGATCAATAAAAAGACTTTGTGTGGCAGTAACAATAGAAATAAACCACCAGGTATAAACAGGAAAAGCTTCAGTCAAACCAGAAAACAGATGATTTGCTGTATCCCTATGAAAAAAGACACCAGGAAAAAAGTTGTATTACCCCTCTGTAGATCTCTAGTTAGGCCGAACTGGACTACTTGCACCCATGAAATAAGGATATAAGTCTAGGTAAGCAGGAACAAAGAAAGTCTGTCAGGGTAATAAAGGGAATGGAAGACACGGTTAAAATAAAAAGGAAATCCAAGGTAAATGTCCTTAATCATTCTCTCTTTTAAGGATTACCATGGTACAGGTACATAAGACAGTTAGGAGATAGTGTGATAGCATACAGCTCAACATAAAAGATGAGAGACTGGCGGTTACATTTCTACCAGATTAAGGATACAAAGCTCAATGTGGCACTAGAAAGTATGCTTTACAGAAAAATAGTGGATAAATAATAGATTCCCAGAGCTGGTAGTGAACTGTATGGTGAAACTGTCCTTCAAAAAGGATGTATTAAAAGCTATGGGAAGGGCATAAAGAAGGCCATTTGAAAAATGTTAACAATGTAAATAGGGATAATTAGACAACTGTTTTTTCTGCCACTAAGACTGTTTAATGGTGTGCAATTATGTTACAGTTATAGAAATAATATTGGTTGCATTTTTTTTTTCTGTTGTATGTCTTGCTGTATATTGCTGGGAGTTCTTCTCTCAAGATCATCCCTGAAAATGTGCCTAACACATAAAGGAATATCAAGGTAAATAAATAGTTTATGAAAATTACACATCACACACATACACACACACACACACACACACACACACACACACACACACACACACACCAGTTCATGCCTAAATGCTCTATAATTATTATTACAAAATGCTCATTATTGACATTATTTCTCCTCTGAACCATCTCTGCTTTGTACTGTTTTAAATACAAGCCCCATAGAGCTGGCATTATTTCTCCGCTGAACCATCTCTGCTTTGTACTGTTTTAAATACAAGTTTGAAACGTCAGTAAAAGAGGCAGATAACTAGTTAAACTTTTATTCCTTACTCAGCCACCCACAGCTTTGGAAATGCAATTAAGATAAAATGTACAAAACCCTTCAAAGCAGATTATATGTTACAAATATACATCAATCTTGGGAGGTTAATAACAAATTACGTGATGGCTGCCTCCCTGAGTGTGTTTTGTGTATCATGTTTTCTGTGATTTTTTTGAAATGTGTGTGTTTTGGTGTTTTTTTTTTTTTTTTTTTGACAGGTAGTCTGCCACAGTTACAAACAAGTCTTCTAGTAACACAGTGTATACATCCTTCTTCTCAAATCTGTCATTCTTTTATTTTGTGTTTTGAGTTGAATTTTATGTTTACTTGTTAAGGCCTATATCCTTCACAAATTAACAGCTTTCCCTTAGTAGCCATTCTAATAAGAATATATGCAACATTGTGAGTAATTTCTCATCCATTACCTAGCTTAAATATCTGTACTGAACTTTTTTTTTTTTGCCCAAGTCCATCAGGCTAAACTTATGTTTTCTAATGTTCTTGCTCTTCTAGTGCTAACATTTTTATATTTATAATTACTGCAATCTCCTCATCCTTTGATAAGACTTTATACTTTCTGCAGACTCATGTAAAGTTTTTACATTTTACATCCTCCCCAGTTTGAACAAGTGTGGCAAATTTAATACTGTCTCACGTCATCAATTTTACCCTTGTTTAAATGTAAATGTTAATGGTTTAAAAGTACTTTCAGGTGTTACTTCATACCCAGTCCCTGTGGTGCTCCCCCAGTAGACATATTTCTTCTAGATACTCATCTATTTTGACATTCCATGTCTTGCTTAAAAAAAAAAAATGAATCTACCCTTGTTATTCAGTGTATGTTTCCCTTTTGCTGAATTTGTTCACCAAGACGTGTTGGTCTACTTTTACCGTCCAACACAACCAAAATGTTTTGGAACCACAGTCATCACAACTGACTGCACTTCTTACTTTTGTCTAGAGTCATGACAGATAATCTTATTTAGGTATCCACAGCATACATTTTAATTATATAATGCTCTTTTTTAAGGGAATGAATATGGCTGCATGGATGTATATGTGTATGTGTATGTCTGAGTGAACATCCTGTGGAAGCTGAGTATAACAAAGCCACCTCTGTGTCTGTGTGTCTGTTTGTGTGTGCATGTGTTGTGAGGTGCTTGTGCTACCACAATTTCTGTGGTACATTGCTGAGGTCAAGTCTGACAACAGTGTTCGATTCAGAGAAATGGTAATTAGCTGCTAATTTAGTGTCTATTTGTGCAGATTTACCTTGCCTCTGAGTTGGAGTTTGCTACTGTGCTATGTGACTGTCCTAAGTTAGCCAGGTTAGCACTAGAGTTGATAATTTCTCTGAATACAAGAGATAGTTTTCAGGTGTATTATCTTTAAAAGTACTACATACCATACATACACCACTGTTTTATTCCATAAATGTTTGTGTGTGTATATATAGGAATGTAGAGGCATATACATATGTATTTATCCTAATGTTACACCTTAGACAAAGGGTGTGATAAAATCATATATATGGTACAGGGTGTGCATTTTTAATTCACATTCATGTCAGGTTATCAATAGTTTATTTACATCCTTGGTACATCAAGAAAGTCAACTAAAACCATTATATGTGCAAAATACAGACACGCATAACCAACCCAAATTTCAAATTCTGCAGTCATTATAAAAGAAAAAAATGGGGACAAATAAAGACTACATATTTTATTGTCTTCAATGTAAAAGTAATTCTGCACATTGCACATGCAAAATACAGGCACAGCTCCACTCCCCACCCCAAAAAAACTCACTGACCACCTAAATGAACCTTCTAGAAATGTCAGTCCTTATTTTCAATATTATTTTCAATAAAACTTAATAAAAATAACTACAACTAGCCATCAGAAAATTGCATTCGGCAAAATGGATCCAATTCTAACTATAAATTAACTAAAAAAAGGAAACATAAATAGTATACAACTAACAAAATCCTTACTACACTACTAAGATACAAAAAAATGTTAACTGTGAGACATTCTGTTTATAAACCTATTAACTACAATGGAAATTAACTTAAAACTAAAACAGTAATTACAATACAAAAAGGCAGGGAAAACTGCAGCAAATAATCTAAATAATGTCAAAATATAAACTTACCAAAGAAAGCAAAAAATGAAATAAATAATAAAACAGATGTTATTTGTAAGGGAGAAAGCCCCTGACCCCTCACACACTTCATCTAAAATTAACATATCATCTCAGTAATTGCACAATACCAGAAACAAGGAACATTTCACCCATTTAGAGTATTCCACTATCCTCTTTCCATTCCTACTTTCAAAATACATACTGATCAAAGACACTGGCTCAAACATAATTTAAAAAGAACAACCTTCAGCGCCCTACATGGGACTATATATATGTATGTGTGCATATACACATACAAATATACATATACACATGCAAGCATGAGTGTGCACACACATGCACTCAGTAACACAGTGTTGTGGTTCTTTCCCGAATAGTATATTAAAATGATATCAAAGAATGTAAACAGCTGTAAAAATTATGTAAACAGAACCACTCCTTTTTTAGAATGTGGATACTGTTTAGTATTAGTAACAGAGGAATCCTGCACAGTTCAATTAATAGAACCAATTACATAATTAGATGTTGTACAAAAGAGAGGGTCAAAGCCCTACCAAGCTTGAGAAGTTGCATCTCACTGAGGGAGAATGGTCATCTGTAACATTGGTTCTGGGTGTTATGCTGCAGGAATGAAGAAGTGCTGTGCACTGTACTAAGAACTGCACATCTGATTTTGAAGGAATTCAGAGAGGATAGACTCTAGAGACAAGCATCTATATGTTATAGACTTATATTCATTTGTCTTGCCAATGCATAAATTAATTTGATTGTTTTGGGAGCAACTGCTGCCCTGTGAATGGGGATTCTGGGACTTTTTTAAAGGAACTATGTTTATGTTTCCCTTTTGTTCAGAAAGTTATTTTTGTATACTTGGTTATGTAAGAAAGTCCGCACTAATGATTTTTGTTTTATCATAAATTAAAAATGGTACATGTGATGCCCGTGCCCTGGCCCAGCACTCAAGGAGCCTCAATCCTCACCACTAACACCAGAGAGGGGGTCTCATATATGAAGGAAAGGATAACAAATGCACACAGTAAAGTACAATTTCCCTTAAGAGCACACAGAGATCACAGTCAGTCCAGGGCTGGTCGCTCCCTTCCTCTCCAGGTCCCCAATAAGACTCCCCACTGGCACAGCTAAAGGGTCCAGATCTCAGCCTAGCTGGGCAAGCTAAAACCTCCAGCACCCTCTCTGTCCAACCAGTGCTTCGTGTCCCTGCCCAAGTAGCTGACACACACACACACTTTGAGAAAATAGTTTATACAACCACACAGACATTCCTGGGAAAAGGCTGGCACAGGTTCTCCAGCTGTGCCCCTATTACCTAGACTATACGGTAGTACCACCTGCTGATACCCAGCTAATATTTATCAGCTACTCAAAGGCCCTTAAAAGGGTGCCCAATTATTACTGTGCAATATTATTATCCAATTGGTAGTATAAATAAACAGTCAAGGCTTATTAGAGTGACTTGGTACAGTAATCACTATAAATATGCAATGTACTCTAGAGCTTAAATTATCTCTACATAAAACAGCAACAGTTGAAAGGTTTTAAAATATTTAATAATACATAATAAAAACACAAGACAATACATCTTACTACACAGTGCTAGCCAAGAGTTCAGAGATCACAGAGAAATACTTAAAATAATTCAGTAGTACAGTTCTGACATCACAGAAAAACACTTACCCCAGGATTCATGAAGCTCTGCGCAAGGACAGCATTAGCCTTGCGCCGACTGTGTGACATAGAGATGGCGCAGCAGCACCACATGCATATTAATGAAGGTGAGCTGCCGTAACGGCCAGGTGCATAAGAAATGTGTACGAGTGCAGGGGGCGTGTCCAAGCACTGCACGGAGGCGTGAACATGTCGGATGCATACACGCAACTTAAAATGCTAATACAGCCTGCTTCTAATAGTAATCACTCCTGTCAGTGTCCATGAATAGTGAAATGTATGCAAAGTATACAAGACATTTTTGCGAACACCACAATAAGAAGTAACCACAAAGGCACATAGCTGAATATTGAGTCCCAGTCCCCCGAACAAATTAAATTTAAAACCCCGTGCCCGTATTCCATTGTAGTGTTGCTAATTATACCAAGTGGAAGCGAAACGCATCGTGTTACCACACCGCCAATTGCTAAGCCTAGCCCAATGGTTAGGTTTACCACCTGTCCTACATTGTGAGGGACAGTCCCCCTCTAGGCAGGTGTGTCCATATCAAAACTATTATAAATGTGAAATGTCCTGCGATATAATTATGTCCCATATTTATGTAATAGTCCCATACAATACTTATGTCCGTATATAAAATACCTAAATGTTACAAGAAACAGAATAAGCAAGTAAATGAAACAGAATAAGCAACTATACCGCTACAACAATAAAAGCTTATATGTAGGCATAAAACTAAAGTACTATCCTTTGTAATGACCGTGGGTATGTGTTGGCTTGTAAACTCTGATGTGTGTCCCAAAAATGTCCCATCCAGGTCATATGAAAAGGTGGCAACCCTACCAATGGTCAGAGCATTCGCCTAATATCTGCCCATTCGCAGTCCAAGTTGTCCTTGTCAGGACGGCCCATAGATGAACAGGTATTACCCGGGTCTACCTACCATGTCATGAAAGATAAGTATTTGCATGTACCTATGTGTGTGAAGTACAGCATGTGGATGATCAGAAAATCTAGGGTAGTCCTCACAGGCATATTGGTACCAGAGATATGTAGTGTACGCAAAGTGTTCTGTTGACTGTGCCATGGGCCATCAACTAGAGAAGGGATGAATGGTGTCTGTGGAATATGGGGGTGAGGGGTGATGGGTAATGTAATAATTCACCAAGGGGAGACTGGGTTGGATGCACAATAGGTGAACTGGAGGTCTACGAGGGAGCAGTGGGTGAATCAGGAAGATAACCAAAGAACAACTATACACATCCGCAATACAATCCCACAAACATGTGAACATTAAAAAGTGCAATACACATGTACAGAAACGTTACCGGCACATACCGACATAATGGTCTGGCCTGAACTGAGCCATCTAACCCCAACACACCTGGATACATATTTGAATACCCATCATCCCCTTCACAGCACAACTCCCCTTCCTGAACATCCACCAAAACCACCCATACTCAGGCTGCTAGATAGGTGCAGCCATATCTGCACATAGTGACCCCTACCCATATCTAGTAGGCAGTCTCACCCTAGGCAGTCTCAGGATTGCAAACTATGTATCCCTTGCATGTATAACCCTATCTTATTGCCGTAAAGCAAAGAAGGACATTGGTCCCCACAATGTTTGGATATCCCTCATGGGATAAGTATCTGTTCTAAACATTAGACTTGGTGTCACAACATGATGTTCAGTCCTGTATACATCTGGACATAAGTTGTATGAGCAGTAGTTGTCCACAAGACTGCTCAGCCTCCAGCCAGTCCTGCAGAACCTATGACCGGGATTAAACACCTGACCATGATGCACGTCTCATCAAGTGCATTATCGGGAATATATACCTTACACATTTGCATAGTGGCAGTCGGATATAGGGTGCTTAAGGTGCTTTAAAGCAGACGTAAGTAGGGTTACCACCTGCCCCACCTTGCGAGGGACAGTCCCTGTTTCGGCAGTTGGGTCCAGACCAAATATACAATGGCAAATGTCCTGTGATTGTAGGAAATACTTATGTCCCATATTTCATGTAACAGTTGCATAAAACAGTTATTTCTGTACGTAAAATACTTAAAGTTACAAGAAACAGATTAAGCAACTAAACTGCTACAAGAATAAGCTTTCATTTAGGCAGATAAGTAAAGTTGTAACCTTTGTACTGACCGTGGTTATGTGTCGGGCTGTAAAATCTGATGTGTGTCCTGAAAATGCCCCACTTTGGCCATATGAAAAGGTGGCAACCCTAGACGTAAGCGGGTATGAAAGCGTGTATGCGTGATGGTAAGTGGCAGTGATTCAACGGTATGGGAAATGTAAATGAGCATGTAGGTGTATTTGCGTGTGTATGTACAGACCGATATATACACATACATACATACATATATATATATATTTATATATATATATATATATATATATATATATATATATAGATATGAAGAATGAACATGGTCACAATATAGCAGTTATAACGAATGTGAAAGGAAACAGCAGCGGAAATCCCCGTAATAGTTAGTGCTTTTATATATCAGGATGTCCATAGGTGAAGCACACCTCTGCATCCCCAACCACAGGTAGGATGCTAAAAGTGGAACGAATGATCTCCCCGTGCTAAGTCTGACTTTGAACTAGGTGCAGGGCAGTCCAGTACCCAGTCGGACAAGCCTAAACCCAGATGACCATATGAACACCCTGACAATCGAACACATGTATGTGCCAGGACTATAGGCTTTGGAGGTCTGAATATCCTTGGAGTGAGTCAACATGCGGCATGGATCCAGAGCAGAAGGGAATAGGGAATGGCACATGTGTAGTATGTGGTTTTCCCAACAGGAAAATGGATGTCTGCTGTGTAAGTGAAGTGATGAGGCATGTGTTCGGGTAACTATGAACCATGGGTATACATATAAATGAAGCAGAACGCCAATAGTGTAGTGGTTAGAGCATCTGGCTAACGTAAAAACATTCACGGTTCAAGTTCGACTATAGCATATATCATTTTCCTTGCGGGATGAATGAATGTTGCTCTGCTGTAAAGCCGACATTTAAACATGTAAAGGTGAACGTGTGTATTGCATGGGACTATTAACCAGATCCTTTCAATCAAAGTGGTACTGTTATAATGAATAAGGCACAAGTAAGCACAAATAAGCGGCAGTAAACATATGTAATGCACAGTAAGCATAGCTGAGTGCTCCTGTGCAGGTGTAAGCAGCTCCCAGCATAGGAAATGTATGTTTGTATGTACAGATGTAATATATATATATATATATATATATATATATATATATATATATATATATATACACACACACACACACACATAGATATATATATATATATATATATATATATATATATATATATATATATATATATATATATATATACACACACACACACACACACACACACACACACACACACATATATGTGTGTATAGATATATATCTACATACATGAAAAAAAAAATATATATATGTATAAAGAATGGACATTGTAACAATAAAGCATACACAAGGGATGTGAAGGAAATCAAGAGCATTGTTGGTATTATATAGTGCTTTCAGCGTATGTCATAAAAACCTGCCCTGGAGTGAGCAGAGCACCATTATTCACACCAGGGTTTTACCAGTGGGAGTAACATTGTTGAAATGCTACGTCTACTTTACACACAGACTGAATGTAGTCCCATGCTGGGACCTCCACAAATAGGGAAGCGCAAATGGCCTAAGTCCATAATCCCAGAAAACGCATGTATGTGCAAATATACATGGAGGGAGACCCTGTGAATACACGAGGCGGGACAAAATGTGTGTAGGTCCCCAAAAGCTCTGGAGAGGGCAATGTGTAAAGGTGTGTCATGGCTGCGATAACAAGTGGATAATGGATGTTACGTATGTAAATTTAACACGGGTGGGGTGAAGGAACTATGGGTATGCAATTATGGATCCAGGCGTGCCAGGGTTGGATAGGCCGGTTCTAAAGGACCGCCCCGTGGAGGTCAGCTAGGTCGTAATAGGTATATATGCATACTCACATGCAGGCAACAATATATGTTGAAGTACAAATTCTGTAACACATGCATTCCATTTGTTGACATAAATAACAGGAATGTGCCCATACAAACATCGACAGTAGATGGAATAATAGGCTGTGCAGAAGAGGGACGGGTCGAATCACGCTATCACATTCCAATTACCATCGGTAATCTGTACATTAACATATAGCGACATCTGTCCGCTGTATAACGTGCTACATACCGATTACAAGATGAATGGAGTGAAGTGTCGGTGTTATAATGAATAAGGCACTAGTATGCGCTGGTGAAGCATATAAACACCATTACGCATGTGTAAGTGCGTATGAGCAGGGAATGTATTGACACACTGATGTACATATTTATAATTATATATATATATATATATATATATATATAGATAGATATGACAGCAAGATATGAATATACATGTATGAATACATATGCAGATATATCTGTATATATTAATGTAAATAGATATATATATGTTACAATAAATATACACATGTATATACCTAGGTTATGTTACAGCAGTTACAGGTAAAATATGTTTAGACATGGCATATGTTGATGGGAGGTCCAATCAACATACGTCTATCTCCCACCACCCCAGCTAGGCCAGTGAGACATACAGACATGCAATAAAGGTAAATACAACACTGCTTCCCAGACCACCGGCAGGAAACTACCAGTGGGAGAGATCTACAAGGTCTACACTTTAAACATGGACAGCGACGTCCCTTGTGGGACACCAAAATTTTGGTCCTTCCAACCAATGGGAGTAACACTATTACAACCAGGATGTAGCTGTACATGGAACAGAAGGTTGTGCAAGCCTGATAACACATATAAGTGTCATATATAAATACAGTTTTATGCAATTATTAATGAAACGTAGAATATAATAATGTCCTGTAATCAGGACATTTGCTATGTCTTGATTATTTTCACAGTGTCCCTCGCAAAGTGGGACAGGTGGTAACCCTAAAGTCCCACATTGGCCAATTGAAAAGATGGCATACCTATAATAGGTATGCGGTAGCATGACTCGTCCGATGGATGTAGCTACCACAACCCAACTACTTGTCTGTATTGCAGAGTATCAGTTCCCATGTATCAGCCAGATGGGAGCAGAGTGTATGCAGAACACACAAATATGATTAATTCACTGGACAGGCCACTGATTTCATACAGTCGAACACCATGCCATCGCCTAATGGACAGCCATTCCCGATACTGTAGTCAGGAGTGGCCTTAGGTCAACTGGTGCCCTAGGCAGAGGGCACAACGGCACCCCCCACCACACCACCCAGTGCCCCCATCCTGGTCTACCTACACCAAATAAATACTGGTAAAGTGCCCTCACTAAAGTGGCGCCCTAGGCAGCCACTTAGTTGGCCTATGCCTAAGGCCGGCTATGACTGTAGTCATGTAGTCCGATGTGATAGAAACAAACAAATATGAATGATTCACCTGACAGGCCGCTGATTCCGTACAGTCGAACGCCATGCCATCGCCTAATAGGTAGCCATTCCCAATACTGTATTCATGTATTCCAATGTAATAGACATCACAAGGTGGGAGCACATTGTATGAGGTACACACAAATATGATTGTGTCACTGGTCAGACCGCTGATTCCATACAGTCGAACACGATGTCGTCGCCTAATGGGCAGCCAATCCCAATGCTGTAGTCATGTAGTCCGATGTAATAGGCATCACAAGGTAATATTGTGGTCCTTGCTCACATCCAGGGGTGTAAGTGACAGATGCAAGCAGCAATGTTGCTGCATTAGCAAGTGTGGGAGCGAGCAGGTGTACGCGTGTTTGGCTACCAGTATGTGAGTATTGCACTGGTTAAGCAATGTAGAGGCTAACCAAGCATATGAGGCTGTAACCAGAGGTCAGCAGTGCCTAACACTGCTCAAACCAACGCACACCTGCTCCCAACTGCTTTAATGTGCCTTACTCCCTCCGTATCCAATGGGCTTGTTCTTCCCTGCAACCAACTAAACGTCCTTCACAAGGGTCGGAACCAGGACCCTGCGCACACAGCTAATGTGTATTACCAATAAGTCATGGCAGATATACAGACAACGGACAGTACCACAAACATATCATACAGTGCAGTCATTCAACAGTATAGGAATGTATCCCATCATGTACATGTACATGTGAGTGTTTATGTCCAGCATATAGGTACATACATATATAGAGATGTATCAGGAACATACTTTGTGGCAACAAAGCATTACAAACAAATGAAACGGGAAACACCAGCGATGCCTGCATTATGTAGTGGTGTTGCTCTATGCGATCACAAGACTCCCTCAGACAGACATGTGTCAGTGACACACGCAAACAGTTGTACATTGGCGGTATACATCACTCTGTGTATGTAATGTACATTAACACAACATTACCTGTCCAATCATTATGTGTGAACAGTACTCTTGCAAGGTGCTGTATGCAACATCATCATCATGATAAAGGTAAATGGGGTAACCATAGAGAGCCGGTACTGTTTTGTGTACAATGGGGTTGTCCTCCTCACGTGTACCTGGACCATGTAGGAGTAATGTGCATACCAGGATTGTGTGCCTGAGGGACAGGGGTGAGGATAACAGTAGCATGTTATGATGCATATTACAAGGGTTTCATGTGTCCAGTGGGCACGTGTGTGTAATGGACAGCTATGTATAGGGCAGATGGTGTCCCAGGAGCCGAATGGCCTTATATGTCCATAGGTGAGGGTCAGATGTTGGGGAAGGAGTGTAGTTATGGCCGTTAAGGATAGGTAGGAGCACAGAAAAAATAGCATACAGGGTTGGTATATAACACATGTGGGGGGGATACACCCTGGATGGGGATGGGTCGTCAGCATTCAAAAGCCCATGGGAACAGTGGGACGGAGGTCCCCAGCCATGGGCAACTGCCACTGCACCTACACAGCTGCAAAGGACGCAGTGCTGGGGGCTGTCCAGGAGGGGCAGCATCACCCTGTAAATGTGACACTCTGTCCTTGAACTGGTGTATCTGGCTTCGTAACCCCTTAGGGAGCCACCAAAGCAACAAATCTGGGACCGCATGACAGCAGATATGTACCTGTCTGGTCCCACTCCCAAGGGGGACATGCTCCATCCTCAGTGGTGGTACCACCAGAAGGTGGTGCAGAGCCAACAGAGGTTGATGTCTATAGCAGGGCCCCAGATATGCTAGTGCCTGGTGCCATGGTCAGCTGAAGTGGGACAGGAGGTTCTGCCGGGACCTCCCAAGCCATTTAGCCTATGGTGTTGTATTTTAAACCCACATATGGCTTAGTGATAGACAACAGCATACAGGATTACCTATGACAGTATGCATAGATATCACCAGCAACCCAACACAACAGATGGTATACATTTGCAGAGGGAGCACAACACATGCATATATACCGCATGCCAACTGTACAATGTGTAGTAGACGTGTGAACGCAGCTGTGAACAGTTGCCCATCATTGGCTTGTCACTGGGATTCCCAAACAGTGTCAGTCATACCACTGTCTCATGTGACACATGTCCAGTCAGGGATGCAATGGCAGTAACACATCCCTATTTATTTATTTATTTATTATTTATTTATTTCCAGTTTGATAACCGGGGAAGTCCACTGGGCCCGAAAGCCCGTTTTCAGTGGAGGCCCGGGGAGAAAAGCTCCACGATAATACATTACACACAAAAAAAAAACAGCAGAAAAGATCTAAACTAATATATTACACACAAAAACACACTCTGTTCTAATAGCATAATACTTTAACAATTTCCAAACAAGAATGAGGTGCAATGGGCACTATACATAAGAAAAAGATATATTAGTGCAAGTGTGATGTTAGTAAGTAGGAAAGGAAAGCAAATTATAGATAGAGTTTGAATGCAAGAGCATGGATGCATGAGAGAAAAAAGAAGAAGCAAAGAAATTAAAGGAGAGGTGTTAGAAGAGGATAGAAAAAGAACAGAAAACTAATGTTCAAATTGTGGTTGAGTCCAGGAGACCGCCTAGAGAAAAAGGCAAAAGAGTTAAGGTGAGAGTGAGCATAGTACTTGAAGGAAGGTAAAGGGTTTAATCAGGGAGGAAGGAGGAGATAATGAAGAAGGGAGGGGAGCTAGGGAGAGAGTCAGAAGAAGGGGAACCAGGGGGGGTGGGATGGAACTAGGATAACTTGAGATCTAGGTAGGAAGTATACAATTACATTTCCAATTTAGGAAGAGGTGAGAATGAAGAAGAGATTTAAAGTGTTCATAGCTTGTAGTGGCTCTTAGAAGGGAAGGAAGTGAGTTCCATTTTTTTGATGTAGTATAGGAAAGTAGGAGCTGGCCAGGGGGTCGTTTGGGTTTGTAAACTGAAATAAGATTTTGGTGGCTAGATCTTAGGGGCCTTGGAGGATTGTATATGGTGAAGGTATTAGATAATGCTGGGCAAGCAGTAGGTTTAAAGATTAGTTTGTGTGCAGTAGTAAGTTGGAGGAAATTGAGTTGATTAGGGAGTTCTAACCATTGGAGACTACGGAGGCAGATGCAGTGGTGTGTAGAATGAGTGGAGTTAGTAGCGAATTTGGCAATTTTATAGTAGCAGCTTCGAAGTTTTATGGAGATAGAAGAGGAGAGATTGGATAGAAGAGGAGCACCATACAGTAGAGAAGGGAGAAGGAAGGTAGTGGCGAGAGTTTGTCTTGAAGATGGAGTAAGAAAGTTTGCATTTCTATAAAGCATACCGAGCTTCTGATGAGTTTTCTTTATGTTTAGTTGAATATGATTGTTAAATTTCAGGTGTTCATCAATGGTTACTCCGAGTAATTTAGCACTACTAGCAACTTCTATTGAGGACTGGGAGAGGCTGGAAATTATGAAGGATGACTTATCAGGAGTCAGAGCTTTTGAGGGGAGAAGAGAATGATGTGGGATTTTTGGCATTGAGGGAGAGATGATTTTGAAGCATCCAATTTTCTATGGTTGTGAAGGCCAATTGGGTTTTGGCTTGGAGCTCGGAAGGTTGGGCAGAGCAGATAATAGTGGAGTCATCAGCGTATTGGACTATTTGAGCAAGAGGAATAGAAGAGTGGAGATCATTGATAAAAATGTTAAAGAGCAGGGGCCGAGAATAGAACCCTGAGGGACTCCGGTAGGTAGGTAGGAATTTTGAGGTACCAGTATTCCATTTCACAGCTTGGGATCTATCAAAGAGATAACTTCTGAACCAAGAAAGGGAGTTGTGGGAGAGGTTGAGGTTAGAGAGGTGGTTGAGAAGGAGAGTGTGGGATATAGTGTCGAAGGCCTTAGAAAGGTCAAGAAGAACAGTGGAGACAATTTTTCCAGAGTCACGGGCTTGGTTGACAATTTCTAGGAAGGAATGAAGAGCGGTTATGGTACTGTGGCCAGGCCGAAACCCATGTTGTGTAGGAGTGAGGAGATGGTTATCGAGAAGGTAGGGCATGAGTTGCGGTGTATGCATTTTCAAGAATTTTGAAATTGGGGAAAGAATTGCTATTGGGCGGAAGTTAGAGATAGTGTTATTTTGCCTCCTTTATGGAGGGGCAGAATGTGGGCAGCTCTCCAAAGTTTGGGAACATAAGATTCTTGGATGGATCTATTGATGAGAATGCTGATAGGTATGGCGATGCCATTTGCTGCGAGCTTGAGAAAGAGTGATGGAATGTTGTCAGGGCATTGGAGCATGGTTTGAGTTTGAGAAGAAGTTGTTTGATGCTGGTGGTAGACACAGGATGTAGAATGAAAGTGGGAGGAGGATTATGAGAGTTGGAGTGAGGGATGGGTGCAGAAGGATGCCTTGGGTTAGGGGTAGGGGTGGAAGAGGAGAAGGATTTAGTCAGTTCAGCTATTGAGCCAGTAAAAAATGAGTTAAAGAGAGTTGCTATTTCAGTGTCAGTCTTATTATTGTCTGGACAGGGATTGGATTTTGTACCTGGGTGTAAGAGTGAATGGATGGAATTCCAGAATTTTGGGATTATTTGTGAGGGAGGACTGAAGTTTGCTGTAGTAAGATTTCTTATCTTTTATAATAAGTTTTTAGCAAGATTGGAGTTGCTTAAATTGCAGTAAAGAGGCTGAGTTTTTATTTTTGTTGTAAAGTTTCCATGTTTTGTCCCTTTGTCGCATTAGAGTTTTAGTGTCTTTAGTTAGCCAAGGGCAGAGTTGAACTTTATCCTTTTGTACGGGAGGGGCTTGGGAATCTAGGATTTTAAGGAAGGTAGTATTGAAGAGTTCTAGGGCTTCATCTAGGGGAAGAGTGTTTAGTGAATCCCAGTTTGTTAGTCGAAGGGTTTCTGAAAATACTGAAGGATTAAAATTAGTTAGGTTGCGAGTAGGCATATTGTTGTTGGTGTGGGAGCTGTTGGGTTTTCGGTTAATAAAGGCTGGGAGATGATCACTTAATGAGTCTGGTAAGGTACCCAAGTTGGAGATATTGTTAGGGTGGCTGACTAGAATCCAGTCCAAGATGGATCCTGGAGGGTTGGTTTTGTTAGGTCTGGTAATGTTGTTTATTAGTTGAGTAAAATTATAAAGATTGATAGACTGAAGGGGAGTATTGTTATTAATATTATTCCAATCAATATTTACATCACCTAGAATGAAAGTTTCCTGTTTAATATTGTTTGAGGCCCAACAGGGAATATTCTCTAGGGTGGAGGAGTTGTCTCCAGGAGGGATATAGATGGTTATAATACAGATACTTTTGAAGTTGTTTATTTTGAGGATTCCTATGACTAGTTCTGCATTATTAAAGTTGGGAATGGTATCATCATGTTCTGTCTGCAATCCTCACACCATGCTTCTGCTGTGCACAGATGTGTGTTCAGTGTGTAACACAGGAAACAAATGGTTGCACACACTGACCAGTTCACAGATGGCCCTACAGATGGGGGTCCCTCATGAATAGAGTACTGTCAATGTCTGTAGTATAACATGCAGAATAGCCATTACCACATACATGTTAAACAGGCAGTAGTCTCAATGCAGTGTAGCTACACTTACATGCTGTAGTTATGTGTGACACATCACCCTCCTGTCTTTAGGCTATTACCAACCACAGAAAATGATTGAGGTACATCCAGATGATATCTGTGATGCCGTGTCAGAACACCACATCCAGGTACCACTCACAGCGACCGTCATGGCCAGATAATAACATGCTTCCCTAGATAGTGTACTGTGTTTATCATGAGGATGGCTATGGGAACACCATCACAGCTGTACCACATGCAATCAGCTAGAGGAGGACTGCAATAGGTGCAGAGGCCCTCACCTGACCATTTCCATCTCTTACAATACACATGCTGCTGCTGTGCAGGTGTACACCTTCACATCCACCAGAGAGTGTGTGGGCAGGACAGGCAATGTACACCAGGGAAGAGCTTGGAGACTTAACCATAAGCATCATCTGCCACACGCCGAATAGTACAGGGGCAAACCCCTGACTACTCATTACTATTACATGTGCATGATGTTACTACATGTGCCACAAAGGCGACATGTTGCTATGCTGTAAGAACATGTGTGTAGGTGAGTGAGTGCCATCTGCAACAGATATAGTAGACATACATTAGGTATGGCACACATCAGTCCACATGAACAGATGCCATTGTCACCACAACCACACTCTCTAATGGACACGCACTGACACCTTTTCCAGGGCCACAAATACACAACGTAACTACTTAGTTTGCCACACTGCAGTAATGCACAGGACCACATGCACCACAGGGGATATCTGGAGGTTCTATGGGCTAGGGCATGTGAAAGTGCTTGACAAATGTTGGTATGCCAATGAGGTTTATACTGGGAGTGACTGTGGTTGGGAGCATCACAACCCACAGGCAGACACAGGGTGCCAGTACTGGCATGCAGGTATGAATTGCTCTATGGGTGTGTAGTGTTTGGCTGTGCAAGATGGTTGTACAAGGCTGGGTGCGGGGTGATCCTTGCCATCGTGTCACCCGACAATGGTGTGCAGTGCAGGGGTGTAGTGTCTGCAATGTCCCACACAGATGGGTACTGCATTATCTGGCCTGACATTCTGGTTACCAATGTGTAGGGCCATAGCTTTGCAATGCATGCCATGTCTGTGTTTGATAGTCCTTCACATGGACATTGCCTGGGATGTGCATGTCCCACAATACTGTACAGTGACATGTACAGGTGAACCTAGGTTGGCAGACACATGTAGTGTACACAGCCTGTTATACCCCGATATGATAATACTGGCATGGTGTGGCAAAACCTGCTTATACTGAGGAAGTCGGCCATGCACCTGCATGGATAGTATGATACAGGTATTCCGTGGTGTCAGTGGCATAGGTCCATACAGGGCACATGTGTACAGCATTGTCTGGTCTTAGTGGATCACATTTGATGGCACCACATATGTTGCAGGCATTCAGTGTGGAACATAGTGAAGGCACATTGTCCGCATATATGTGCCTATTATACCACTGTACAGAGTGCCATGTCCACTGCAGGCCACTGCATTCACACCATGCTTACTATCTGTCCTCAATGTGCATGTTACCAATAGCATAGTGGGATATCCTAGGTAAGGTTGTATGTGCATGGCACATGGGTGTGGGACATATACCGGGTACTAGTAGGGCTGCATACTTAGTTCACCGGGCCTTTTGCCAGATGTATTGGTATGGCTTGCCAACACAGTGCCGTGGCTGACTGACAGCTGTACTCCTAGCTGCATACTTAGTTCACTAGGCCTTTTGCCAGATGTATGGGTATGGCTTGCCAACAAAGTGCTATGGCTGACTGACAGCTGTACTCCTCTGGAGGTGGCCAATGTGTCATAAGACGGATACCATACAGGAAAACTACAAAAGCCGCTCCCAAACATGTCCAATGGTAAGACAATCACGGCCACCTCTACACAGGCTCTGACAGACAAACACACACTTGCCATGTCCTGTATACAAACCCCTACCGTATCACACTGCAGCAACATGCATTTAGGGCATGCATTACGGCAAATACTACAAAGCACTGTACTTGTCTCATGCAGGCAGACACACAGACACACACACACACACACACACACACACACACACACACACACACACACACACACACACACACACACACACACTTGGCATGTCTGGAATTAGAACACTGACCTAACTACTTTACTACACTACAGCATTACACAGTTACAGAATGTGCTACCAAGATTACTGGGACACAGCACTCCCAGAGGTGTATTTGAAGATGGATGACATCATCGGCCTTGCTAACAGTGGGTATAAGAAATGTATGGAGTGTGAGCAGTATAAAAACATTACTAAGTTCTCAGGCAAACGCACACACACACACACATACACACACACACACACACACACACACACACACACGGCAAGTGTGGGACTAGAACACCGACCTAACTACTTTATTACACTATAGCATTATGTAGTTACAGAACGCGCTACCGGGATTACTGGGACACAGCGCTCCCAGAAGTGTATTTGTAGATGGGTGACATCATCAGCATTGCTAACAGTTGGTATAAGGAATGTATGGAGTGTGAGCAGTATAAAAGCATTACTCAGTTCTCAGGCAAATGGACACACACACACACACACACACACACACACAAAACACACAGACACACACACACAAAACACACAGATACACACAGATACACACAGACACACACACACACACACACACACACACACACACACACACAGCAAGTGTGGGACTAGAACACCGACCTAACTACTTTATTACACTACAGCATTACGCAGTTGCAGAACGAGCTACCAAGATTACTGGGACACAGCACTCCCAGAGGTGTATTTGTAGATGGGTGACATCATCGGCCTTGCTACCGGTGGGTATAAGAAATGTATGGAGTGTGGGCAGTCTAAAAGCAATCAACAGTCCTCTGGCAAATGGGGACAGACATACACACACACGCTAGTGGCGGGAACAGAACACCTGCCTATTTACAGATTACTATTACAATACTACATACTTACGAATCGCTCCACACACACATCACCTGGGATGCTGGCAGTTAAGATGTACATACCTGTGAATCTGTGTGTTTAAAGTAGGAATCCATCCTGACCTGGAGTATGCCCATCTGTGGAATGGACGACTACTACCAGGGTTACAACGGCCATGCCCATACACAGAGGCACATAACCGACACAAGGTGTCACTGCATGCTCATACACTTAGTAGCACATGGCTGTTCGGAATGCACTATGTGCCCATCTACTCAAGGATATACTGGGCATGCTCATACACTTAGTAGCACAGGGGGCATGCTCACACAGTTAGTAGCACAGGGCTGGTCGGAATGCACTATCTGTCCATCTACTTAAAGATATACTGGGCATGCTCATACTCCTAGTAGCACAGGGCTGACTGGATGCACTCTGATGCTAAACATGGAAGGCCACAGTGGCCATGCTATTACAGGTAGATGTAAAGAACACATTGTAATGGGCTCTGGTGTTAGTAGTTGTCATTGTTAGCAGGAACGCTGCTCTACATATATTTGACACCGGTCTATTACGCAACATCTGCTGCCATTCTGGGATGACAGGGCTGACAGTAGGCATGCCTTTGTCACATATCGCATGCATCCATGATTCAAGAGAGTGGGGATATTACCCAAGACGCATCCGCCCACAAAGTGCCATTCCAAGGCAAATGTCCTAAACACAGGTTAACTCCCATACACCTACAGGATAACTGTATTGTTTTCTTATACTAACCAGTGGTAGATGTGTAGTGTCCATATTCACAGCTGGTCACTGTAGATCCAACAATGGGGAGTACTGACATCTGTGCAGTGAGAAACACCTGGCTGATGGCTCTGTAGTACACAATAGCACTACCACCATATACCTCAGAACCTAGCACTATCACCATATACCTCAGAACCAGACATGTGGGCCATAACACAGGTATGGACCACTCCAGGTGGTGTACCCACATACAAAAAGGCCACTCACATGTACTGATCGCTCCCCCCCATGAAAGGCATCACAGATGAGTCATGTGCAGGACACAGTGTCACATGCTGCATTCTAGGATGTAAACCTCAGACACCACCATGCCCTCGGACCACCAACACGCATCCATACATTTTGTATGACATAGAAGAGTACACCACCATATGACCCTTGACCTGTGTACTGTACTAAGCTCTACATAAACTGTAGAGAGTACACATGTACTGACACAGTTGCATCATGTGTTATGCAATGCAATAATACCACTGTCTGTGACCAGGTCAGCTGTACACATACCAGGGGTCCTCGGTACATTCCACCATTAGCAGATGACTGTTGCTGTACACCAGTACACAACCTCATGTATCGATATGACATACATGTACCTGTGCTGGGTATGTACAAGCCACACACACACACACAAACACACACACAACATACATGTAAATAGCATAGCTGTTGATGTCCTTTGTGCAAACAGGTGGCTACAGCCATTACACACATGCACATGGAATGCAGGCCCATGGCTGCTGAATGCTAACAGTACATAAGGTGTGATATCAATGTTGACAGAGGTAACATTTCCTCTGTTCTGGTCACCCATTACACCTATCATACCATACAACAGTCCATGTGTCATGTATGTCATTACACATGTCCACCAATTGCAATACCTACAAACATGCCCAAATGTCAGGACTGTAGGATTTACGCACCTGTACACGTTGTGTTGTGTGTTCAGATAACATGTGTGTGCAGTTGCTGATGTATGCAGGTGACGTGTATCCTAGTACATCACGCAGTTGCAATGCAGCATCAACATTGCCAACTGTATATGGTGATATGCTGAATGTACAGAAATATGTACCTCAGGTATGGACAGATGTGTGGAAATAACTAAGTGGTGGGGCATCTTTGCAGATGGATGTTTGCTGTGGACAGCTCACAGGTGTGTCACAATCGGTCCTACAATAACTTGTGTAACTGGTAAGCAATGGTTTCATTAACTGAAGGACGTAAAACACAACTTAGACAGTGGTCAGGGTGACAGCGAAGGTAAATCACTTGACACCTGTTAATAGTTAAGACGTCCTGTGTGCATATATCAGCACTGTTGCCACAGGAAGCATCAGTACAGTTTGTAATGCGTGCAATACTACTGTATATCTGTCATACATAACATGAGCTTGGCAGGTCTGAGATTCAAAGTACTGGCATGTGTGGTTGCGTGTCCATATATGTCACATATTGTGGGGAATACATCTCAATTGTTACTCAATCTCCAGTACACTAGTGTACACATCTGTACAGACTGCAGTGTATTTATTTTTATTTATTTTATTTATTTTACATTTGTTGACCGGGCTAGTCCAGCTGGATAATTTCCATTTTCAGTGGAGGCCCGGGGAGAAAAGCTCCACAATTAAAACAAGGTTAAACATTTAAGCAACAATGCATACATTTTAGTGTAGTAGAAAATACAGCGAAAAAAAAAACAGGTAAAAAACAAATAGCCTAAGCTATATATTCATATTTTTTTTTTTTTTTTTTTTAGAACAGTACAGTAATTTAGTCATTTGAAATAGCAGGAAAGATAGTGATTTTACGTAGGGCGTATGGCTGAAGCGAAGAAGTCATTTAGTCTGGATTGGTACAGGAGCAGAGCCAGAAGTGGTTAAGATGTAATAGAAGTTGTTTTTTGAAAAGCTGAAAGGAGTCTAATGAGGTAATGTGTGGGGAGGTTATTCCATATTTTCCTATGGAGTTTGAAAATAGACAGTTACCTGCTGAATTTGTAATTCTAGTTGTGGTGACTTGTATCTTTTCGCAGATCAACTGTTTCAAGTTTTTGTAGGGAGTAAGGAGGTTACTGACAGCTGGTGTTTTTGTTGGTTGATAAAGAATGTTATGTGTAATTAAGAGTTGTTGATAGATAAGCTTGTTAGGTAGTTCTAACCATTGTAATTGTTTTAAGTTATTACAGTGGTGAGTTCTGTACTGGGATGCTGTGGCAAAATGGGCTATATTATGATAGGATGTAGTTAGTTTTTTCAGGTTACCTTTAGAGAGATTGGTGTAAATAGAGGAAGCATACAGTAGGGTGGAGATAAGATGTGATTGAGCTAAGGTGGTCCGTGCTTCTGGAGTAAGGAAGGGTTTTATTCTGTACAGTGAACCTATCTTTTTATTTACTGCTTTTATAGTGTTATTGATATGACAATCATAGTTAAGATTATTATCAATAGTAACACCAAGCAGTTTGGTAGTAGAGTCTGGGGAGATAAGAGAATTGTCAGCTGCAGTAATAGTAAAATTTAGTTGAGGAGATTTGTGGGTAGGTGAGAATAGTAATAGTTTTGTTTTCTTGGAGTTGAGAAGGAGACATCTTTTTGAGAACCATTGTTCAACGGTTGAAAAGGTATATTGTGTGAGTGACTGGAGTTCAGATTGGGTGGGAGCTGTACAGATGATGGTAGAATCATCTGCATATTGTAGAAAGCAGGACATAGGCAGGGGTGTTTATCTCACACATGTGAGGTATCTGTATGTGCGTGACATAGGTATATTAAATACTGAATGCCACAGTGTGTGTACGTAGGGCTGACTGGCCCCTGGGGTGAGGATGTATGTTAACATACTGAACTGATAAGACCCCTCCCCCCATCCAGGCAATACATTCTACTATCCATGTTGATGTCCCCGATCTTAGGCCGTACTGACTACCTGTACATGTGTATTCTCTGTGGTGCATCATGTAGGTGCACAGTACTGTAATGATGATTTGCACATAGGCAGGGGTCCTCACCTCACCAGTAGCAACTGTGTGCAAGTGTGTCGGTGAATCCGTGAGTGTGTGTGTGTGTTACTGTGTCACTGAATAAATGTGTGTCAGTACCCGAGTGTGTGGGTGCAGTTGTGTGTTGGCATCCTGTCATGGGAACGTGGATTACTGATTCCCAATGAGGCATCACACATCCCATTGGCCTCTACCCTTGTAATCAGCTAGACTACTCTCTTACCTCACCACTCCATGTAAATGTACCTGTGATGTCACCCTTTATGGATGTCACAACTGTGGCCACAGTAGCTTAATACACAGCTATCATGCTCTTGGATTGGTAGAAGTGTTTGTAACGTGGGACATTCTCACTGGTATGTGGCAGCTACATGGTGCATGCTGGTATATTCATACATACCTGTGAGTAGTCCACAGTGACATATGGGACACTAGCTGCAAACACTGACATCCACCGGCACGTGCAATTAGACCTGAAGGAGGACAGCAGAACATCCTGACCAACATGCAGTTACTGTTGTTACACAAAACACATACTGTTAACAGTATTGTACACCTGTAGTACATGGTATATCTGCTGCCTGTCAACAGTCCTCAACAATTGTAAACTACACTTATCTTCCTAGTCTGTTCACCCTGTGCATCAGACCATATGAGCATGTCCCTGCACCAATGGTGTGGATGCCAGAGATGCGGCACAGGCATCATCATATGCACAGGGTATTAATGTTTGCCAGAGGCCTAGGCTGCGCCATTGGATGACATCATGTGTGTGGGTTTGGGCCTTTGATCTAATTGGGTGTGTGGATGTTATGCATGTGTGTGTTGCGGTGCCCTACATATGTTTCCAATGTGTGCGTGTATGTATGAACACAGTTCTGCCATGTGTCTAGCCTACACAGGGGTAATATTGACAGCTGCAGACTGTACAGGCAAGATTTTACAGTCCATGGTGTCCAGCTATGGACATGTGACCTGTGCCTGTCAGGGGTTGCACGGGCACTACCAGGCAGAGGTACAGATTGGGTACTGTCTGATGTCACTTGTCCACTCGAACCGTGTCCCTGTTGGGACCAGCCCTGGCCACATGCACGTGGCCTGCTGTGTCATGGTGTGGACAGCACAGCACCAGATGCACTGCTGCTGCTACTGCCACTATGGGAGCGGACATGTGAGGTAGCTCATACACATAGACCTGACACAGGTGATGTAGCAGGCCTACGTCCACATGCCTGATGCCTCACTCCTACCAGATGTTCCAACACAGACAGCTCACGCTCGTGGATTGTCATGCCACAGTCAAGGACTCCAACCATGTCACCCAACCGTCTATCCAAAGCTTCAGCAATCTGCTTTTGAGCATTTACCATTGCCTGGATGCTGTTGTTTAAAGAACGGACAGCAGCCCTCCCTAGCCTCTGATCTTCTCTTTTGTGCCATTCAGCATGTACCTGTGCCTCCATTACAGCCTGAAACATGCATCTGGTGGCACCAGCTGCTGCGCTCTGTCTTGCAGGAGCATGTTGGCCAGAGGTCCTCCTACGAGCAGCACTGGCCACGTGCCTGTGTCAGGCACCACTAGTCATTTGGCTGACACCATGGTGTGCAGGCACACCTTCCATAGCCCCCACACTTTCCTGTTCCAAGCTACCATGCACCATCTGTCCTTCCTCTATGGCCACTGGTGATGGGGTATGTGCAGGCATGGGATCTGTGTGTGGGGATGAGGGGGATATAGATGGAATGGCAACCAATGGCACAGTTTCAGCCCCTGACAACTCTGCCTGTGACTCAATCATACATTCGTCATCAATGCTAGAGTCTGTGGGGACACTAACATCATATGTACCGCAGGAGGGCAATGCACCTACATCACCTGTGAGGGCAGACAAGAACTGTACATTACAATCTATACAATAGACACACACACAGACACACATGCATGTGATACGGCAGACGGCATGCAGCACAGACAATAATAGTGGTAGTTCTCATACATCCCTGGGTTGCACACAACAGCATGCATGTGACATAGCAGACATCATGCAAATTACACAATCATAGTAGTAGTTAGCATACATCCCTGTGTTACACCATGAAGACCAGCACAGGTTAACAGTAAACCTGCCTGATGTGTGGCATATGACCTTGACAATCACATGTAGTATAACATGTGATCTGCTGATGTGTGCAATGACATGCATACATGTTTAACACAATAGTGTCCTGTCAAATATACAGTGGGGCAATGGTGTCCCAATGCAGTGTTGTCTGTCTGCCCTACAGATATACTGCACATTTAGCTGATGTGCATGGCCATTGCAGGGAATCATGAGGCTTCTCTAGTGCTATACAGTGTGAGTTACAGACAGGGTTCATAGCCATGACTGTGTTCAGATACAATACATATATACTGTGGAATGTGACCCACGTCACTGAGGAGTATACACACTAAACCATGATATTGAGGTTGTGACAGAGGTCACTGATGGGTATACGGATGACACCCCTGCACATCTGCAACCATATTGCTGCTGCCTGGCAACTATGGCCAGACATGGCGAACACGTCGGTACACCATGTCCCACATGACATCTATGTACCACACACACACACACACACACACACACACACACACACACAAGGAGCAAGTATGACTTTGATGTCCAACACCAGCAAGGGGAATGTACTGTATCTGTGGGCTGATGTGGATACTATACAGGTGACTGGTGTCATGTCGTGACACCCTCAAGATAGTCAACACATCTTATGTGGTGGATTGATGTTATGCCTACACAAGATCTGCACTGGTCTGTAAGATATCTAGTGTTCCACATCTACAATATGACCATTATAAAAGGCCATAGTTGGACCATGTGTAGCCATTGTAAAACAGGGTGTACACACAAGCACATCACATCTACTGTGTGTGTTGCTCCATGTCTCTGGCCATCCTCCATGGCCATGTGTGTACATGTGTTATCCAAATTATTGTGACAGGCATCTATTTCACATGTCTGTGTTGTCCCATATGACATATATGCTCCACTGACGACAGGGTTATGCAGATAAAGGGTGGTATGTGGGATATGTTTTCAGGTTAGGTAGTCAGTGTTGCAGCCAGGCCACTAGATGTCATGGACATGTCAAGATAGCACATCACATTTTGTGACATTCATAGCAGGGCTATGATCCACGCCAGTGAATCCTGTGTGCAGCCCATACTCCAGCCCACTGTGTAGTACTGTTTGTATTCATCACATGTGTAGTTCTGATCTGTAGTACGTCCCTAAAGTGAACAGTACCGCCACCACTGTAAGCACAGCTGTCCACACATCTGGCAATGACAGTTTGTGAGGATTTATGTCGGTGAGATGATTCACATAGTTTGCAAGTGTTGCACAAGGGTAGTCATTGTGATGCATTGCAGGTCCAACCTGTATATTGTGACAGGACCATACATTATGTGTACATGATGTAAATGGTCACATGGCAGATAGATTTGTATTACGATTCCTGATAAATAATAACACTCTCACCTGCAACAGGCTGCTGTCACAGCGGAACGCCAGAGGTACCTAAATAGGAGTAACACAGCAGTATGAGCATAATCCACGCCTGTATAATGGCTACAGGGTGCAATGTGCATAACACATACACCAGTACATTAGACTATACTATGGTGTATGCACATGTGTGCATACACAGAGTAGCATACTATAGTATGTGGCATGTGTGTATACATGCCTTGCATATGACGTTACATTACATATCGTACAGTGACACATGCAACTATATGGAATATAGTTGTTACTTTTTCACCCATCTAATGAGGTCTGTACAGTGTCTGCACACCTGCTTGTATGTGCCGTTGTGGCCACCAACATCAGTAACCCTCCTGCGAAGTTCCATCCACAGGGCATCCCGCTGCTGTGCATCCTGTGGCACATGGCTGAACAGGATATCATGATTGTCGAGTAGGTATGGGATGAGGGCCTCACCCTCCAAGTGGGTAAAAGGGGGTAGCCTTGCCCGTGGCATACCTGGAATACATAATGATGGAGACAGGTCACAGTAACTCACAGAGACATACAGAGCTACAACTAAACATACATGTGTATCGCATTTATTAAGTTTAAATAGTTGTATTTGCAAACCTACATGACACTGAAGTTTTTGTGTCACACACATGTGACACTCAATGTTGAGTGGATATTATCACCATATATGTGTGTGTGTCACCTGATTACATTGCTCATACTCCATGTGGATGCTGTCTTGATGTGGGCGTGTCTGTTTGCCTGTACTGGTGTTCCTACCTATCAGCACATGGCTGGACATGTCCACATTAATACAGTCAACCTTGATGCTGTGTATATGTCACATATAAGGACCTACACTGCCTTAACAGGCATGACCTGTGTCCCTGCAGACTTGCTCACATAAGGTTTTACATGTATGTGTTCTGCCATATACATCTACACGGCAGTGTACAGCAATTCGACATCCTGCCATGCATCACCTGTGTTGCACATGTGATACACATGGGACACTGGCCAGCTAGATGGTATTTGCAGGGATGGATATCAACTATAGCATGTACAAAGTCAACTAGTGGGCTATATGCCATGGGCCATGTATGAATCTAGGATAAAAGATTACCTGGCAGTAGCCAACAGGCGGGTCTGTGGGGCCAGGTGGAGCAGTGCCACATTACTGATCCATAGGGTTAATGATACATTTACCATGCGGTCATCACACCATGTCTGAGAGGGGAGCGATGTGCAGCTTTGATGGACAGGTATGGGACAAGGATCTGTCCAGCATGTGGAAGGTGGATGTCCATGAAGTATGAGTTTGAGATCAGGATGAGTATGTGTAGCATGTCCAACATCACTGGGTTGGACGTGGATTTATTCAGGGTATGCATCATGCTACATAGTGAAGATAGGGAATGGAAAGGCTGGTGTAGGCCATCTGCACATGGCCAATACCCCTTAAAGGAAATATGTGATCTGATATGGGTCACTTAAGTGCTATGTATGGCTGGACAATGATCTCTAAATTCATGGATGGCATCCTATCATTAGGGTTGCCACATATGACTACCTGACAGGTGTGGTGACGTAGCTATCACAGGAAAGACAATTGCCCAGCTGCATCCCTTACACACAAGTGTCCATTATGTTGACCGCTGCCTAGGTGGTAGTTCATGGATACAGGGTTATTAACATAGGGGTGACAATGCAATATGTAGCTGCCAGATTGTGGCCATATGTCACACACACCTCACCCACAAAGCCCCTTCTGTATGTTGTCCACAACACTCCTGAGTCAGCTATTGCTCCTAGGTTATAGTCATTTGCATACTTCAATAGGCAGAAGCCTTCTGTTTGTCTGTGAGGTATAGACTACAATGAAGAGGAATAAAATTCATTAACCCTGACATACTGTAGCTGACACTGGTGTGATGAGCATATATTATTCAGACACCTGCTGTAGTGTTGGTTCTGCCAGCAGTCCTGTTGAAAAACACTCCTGTGACATAGAAATGTACATCTAGTATAACGAGTGTAGGTGGTACACAGTATGGGTGATGATGTCCTATGACCTGGCAAGGTTATGATATGCAGTGTGACATCAACCTTACTGTCATCTACATCTGTACTGCTGACATCAATTATTTGATCAAGGTTCATGGCCTTCCTGACCAGACTCAGCAGGGTAGTAGTGCAGTACTTCCCGTTATCAGTAGTGTCTCCCCCTTTGTGGGTTGTGATACCTGTTGGTGTGCACCATTCAGTGTGTACACAACCTGACATGGAGATAATGTTTTACTTTTGTGTTTTATCCTATCAGTATACACGGCTGCTAGTGGTACATCTCAGGTAGCTTAGTGGTATGTTTTTGTGATGAATGTGTACATGGTTGCGTGTTCTAATCCTGGCAGTGATATCTTACCTCTCAGAGCATGCACTGGTAGTGCAAGGGTGAGTAACACACATTTCAGCGGTTGTGTGTTCCACATGTTTATTATTCTGTGGAGAACTACCTATATATGCAAGCTGTGTTTAAGATACTATGTAACATGTAAACACCTGTGACGATTCCTGTCAGGGATACTCCCCATTATTTGGAACTACATCCCTGATTACATTATACAAAACCCCTCACTAACACTCCAGGGAATCCTTGCAGAGTGACTGGGGAACAGTGGCTACACCTCGGGGATCCCACAACTGGCTCTGCTCAACAAAGGGACAGTTAGTTAATCGATGGGGTGGCGACAGCAGACACGTTTTGCCTATGCTTATGAGTGGCCTTGGCAGTTGGGCATGTACCTACCTATGTATCTATGGACCTGTACATACAGTATGGACACATGCTGATAGCTTAATTTACTGTTCAGGTATGGACTTACCTTGTGCCCATGGCGGTTGTGTGTACAGTAGTTGAGGGCTACCTATGTAGGATGCACACAGTAGACCACCTATACATGACAATTTACAGGTGGTCGTGTGTGTGTGCCATCCATGTTTGCTGTGTGTGCAGGTGGAGAAGGGTGTCAGTCCATGATTGCCTACACTGTCAGTGTGTGTGTGTGTGTGTGCTATACGTTCTCTCTTTATCAAGGCATGGGCATAACTGGGCAAGCCTCCGTCTGCCTACTGGGGTTAGCACAGGGTGTTCATGGTCTGAGTCCCCCTGTGCCTGTGGGTCCCTTGGCAATGGTGGTTGGCTGTGAGGGCCTTCACCATTCTGTCCCTGCTGCAGCTGTTTCCGCAGGATCATATTGTGTAGCATGGCACATACTATGAAGATGTGGGCACATGTTCCAGCAGAGTACTGCAAGGATCCACCAGATATGTCCAAGCAATGGAACTGTGATTTCAGCATCCCAAACACACGCTCTGTGATGATTCTGGTTTTTGCGTGTGCCTCATTATGGCATTCTTGCATGTGTGCATTTCTGATGGGAGTCATCATCCACGGTTCCAGTGCATAGCCAGCATCCCCCACCAGGTGGCCATATGGGGTGTCCCCCTTGGCAAATACCTGATACAGCTGTGAGGCATGCCAGATGTGGGAGTCGTGATAGCTTCCAGGGCTGCCAGCACACACATCCATGATAATGCCGTGGGGCACTGCATATGACCTGGCAGTTGATGGAGGGGAATCCCTTGCAGTTAACACATGTTAAATAAATAAAAATGAAAAACACTGGAATTTCAGACTTCACATTCTTCAGAAAGTACATGGTAACACAAAACCTATTATTATAGCAAGTTTCTATGTTTATAAGATGGATATTTGAAATTTGTCCCTATTTTTGGACTGTATTCCCCCATTATTGACTTCGTCCAGGTTTTTTGTGCCAAGGTTGAGAGCTATGGTGAGAACTGAATTCACTGAATATGTTTGGGGGCTGTATTCCCCCATTATTGGCTTTGTTCAGGTGTTTTGTGCTAAGATGTTGACAGCTATGGTGAGAACTGAATTCACTGAATGTAGCCATTTAAGTTTCAGTCTTCCTCTTTCACAAAATAGATTACTGATTTGGCATAGTGGTATGTTGCTCTGAATGTTTTGCACAGGGTCCTGGGTTCAATGATTGGCAGTGAAATGTATGGTGGTAGCACAACATTTTATTCTAGTAACTTTCCAACATTTTACAAGCAATGTTTAAAATGTGTCCCTGTTTTTTGGTCTTTTGCCCCCCCCCCCCCCGCACCACTAAATGTTGGCTTTTTCCAGATTTCCTGTGCTGCAAAGTTCAGAGATACAGCTGAGTGTCAAGTAGATTTTACAAGAAGCTGACAGCTGCAGGGGAACAAAAGTTTAATGATGCTTATGCTGAGTCTGCTTGTACTGTTAATAGCACAATGGGTAGTGTACTTGCTTTTGATGTAGAAGGCTGTGGGTTCTCCTCCCACAGTAGGTAGATGCATTGCTGATACTGTACTGTATTGTAAAGATGGTGGATGCTGCAGTCCTTTTTGGTGAAAATACCTAGTAACTCTGGACCTGTTATCAGTTTGCCATCCATTCCCTATTGCAATATTACTAGCTTATTGTTTTTTAATGAAACGTAGGCAATTTATTCCTCAAGGGCAACAGACACTTTATTTGCAGATGAAACAATGAAATACAAAGTTGTTTGCTAGCAGCAACCTCTTCATTAGTTACAAATTTCTTTAATGTGGAATTATTTAGATGACTTTTACTTCTTCAGAGATTGTGCATATTTAATGATACTGGTGGACTGTAGAAGTCTGAGTAGACTTTTATGATAGAAATGTTCTGAATTGGGCAGTTTTGTCATTATTTGTGCATGGATTTTATTTCATTGTTTACTGGAAAAATGTTCAAAACAAATTTAAAATGCCCTCTACAACTGTACTGTATTGTACAAGGAATATAATTTAATAAAATCAGAAAGGTGTATCAAAGACCACCTGTATGCTTCATGTGCAAGGGGCCTATGATCTGAAAACAGCCCAAAGTTAATCTTTATCTGTCACTGGCAAAATGTATTTTCTTTGAATGTGGGTTTCAATGCTGTTTCAATGAATGTGAGTTTCAAGGGCAGAGAAGTTTTAATGCTAAGCCTATTTTCATTGTGAGATTACATTGCTTTGTTTAGCAGATGTCTTAGTGTTTGTACTGTAAAATGCAAAATAAAACTTTCAAATGAAGTCCAAATCATTGTAGAAGTAAAGCAGTATGCACATTAGTGTTTATGGTAAATGGGGTGAAATAGCCAAGTAAAGGTTCATTGAAATAGCTGAATGGGAGAGGCTCCATTCGACCATGATTTTGTGAGGGGGAAGGGCAGCAAACTCAGACAGCCCCAGCTGAATTGTAAGTCTCAACTATCCAGATTTTCACAGAATGAATAGATTTTTGCTTCTTATTTTTGGTTTGTTCCTCATTAAATGTGTGGTTTTCTGGCAAATAATTTAGGAATTAAGACACTAAATAATGACAGACACTGAGTTTCAGACTTCATAACCTTCAGAAAAATGCATGCTAAAGCAAGACCTGTTATTCTATCAACTGTCTCAATTTATACAACATTTTTTGTACTGTTTATAAGTATATTTGGTCTTGTCCAGATTTCCTGGATTAACAGGCTGAGAGGTACGTGCAAATAAATTGCTTTAAAAAATTAGGCATATCCAAACCTCTCAACTGTCCCTGATTTTGGCTCAAAATGTTGCTCTTCCCCTAATAATCCCACCACAAAATGGGAATTTTGGAAGAAAATGTGGAGGGTTTATAATTAAGAAATAACTGTAATAATCAGAGTTATAGATTACTTTTATTTCAGAAATGCATGTAGATTCTTTTATTTTGTCAGCTGCTCAAGTTAGCAGTACTAATATTAAAAACTGTTCCTTCTTTGACAGGTTCCCAGCTGTATTGTGTGGCTATTTTATATTTTTGCATCACATTTTTAGTCCATTTTTCATAAAATTGTGTTTTTTTGGCAAATTAGTAGCAAATCATTAAAGACTGAAGTTAGAAAATAATAACAGACATTTGTGTTTCAGATTTCATACCCTTCAGAAATTCATACTAATGCAAGACCTACTACTCTATTACCTTTCTAAGTTTATAAGAACAATATTTAAAACTGTTCTTATTTGTGGGCCTTGTCCCACTTCTATGTATGGCTTTGTCCAGATTTCTTGCTCTGAGGTTGAGAGGTATGACAAATGTGTCAGGGCCATCACAGTCAGCCAGAGACATTTCAAATTGTGACATACTTGTTGCACCCCACTGCCCCATGAAGTGTGACTCTGGATGTGTCCAAGCAAGGCAAGGAACAGTTATGCAGTGTAAATGTGCAGAGTATCCCCCCATCCAAAGCAGACACAAGTACTACTTTTATTCTGTCCTTGATTTTGCAGAATGTTCTGGTTTGTCATATTTTTATACTGTTGATTTATGCTTATTATTACTCAGAAAGTGCCTGTTGCTCTGTGTTTAAGTAGCAGTGCTTTAATGACCATTAGGTAAGCTTGTCTGAGATTGTAAGATGCAAGTAAGCTTTAATAAGCATACTGTTAAAGAATGGCCAACAGTGAAAGCCTTTCTGTTGCCATGCAGAGAATACTTGCATGACTACATAATGTATAAACCTTGGATATTGAAATGCATATGACAGTATTTGTAATAAAGGACAGGATTACATTAAGAAGTTCATTACATTTGTTGGAGACTTGCAGTCATCTTTGCAGGCTTTACCTGTAAACCAAACAGAATGTCAATCTATCGTGTGTGGTCCATTACCTGTACAGTAATCCTTTAAGCAATGTATCAGAGCTTGTTTCTTGTTTGCTTTTCATTTTTTACTTTGATCATGTTTTCCCCATCAAACAATTAGATAGTTGTTGTCAGGCAGCAGGTCTTTTTTGGATAAGAAACATTTTTACAAGTGGGGTATCACAGAGATTGCTATTTTCAGCATGTTACTTGGTAATTTAATAAAGCTGAATATAAATTATAATTAGAACTGCAGTGCAAGGAGAAGTGGTTTGAGTTGAGTGCTGCTTGTTTTTCTTGTACTTGATTTTGACTGGCATTCCAGTAATGTAATTAAAAAGTAATTTATTTTTTCATGCCTCACAGCCTTTTTGTTTCCATCTAGATATTAAGTAAGCTGTCATGCAGCTAATGCATTGAAATATTCTTCTACACTTCACATTGTCTTGACTGGACTCTCACAATGATGGTTTGGCAACCAGGGCAGCATATTTAAAGTTCCAGTTTTTGTGGTTTTGAGCATAGCTCCTCCCCTTTCTAGCTGACCACACCCCTTCCCATTGGCCCCACCTGTTCAGCTGTGTCCTGCAGCCCCCCTTCGATTTGAACTCACCAGCCACCACTGGTGGATTATGCAGTGAAATGAAGTAACACAAGGTATAAAATACATGCTATTTTTGTAAAGTTTCATTCTGTATGTGACTTGAGGGAGCTTCAACTTAATGCAAATGTGCATGCTTGTATGTGTGCATGTGTGTATCTAGATCTATCAATATCTCTCTCTCCATATATATATATATATATATATATATATATATAGATAGATATATGTCCTTTACAGATGATCGAACTTCCAAAAGGCTGACTTTCATATGGCTGAGACCATATGATTGACTTTTGGAAGTTTGGATGTTCTGAACGGACAGCTCCCTATAACGCGGAACGGGAAAATTTCCATTTTCCGCATGGTAGTGCAATCTCGGAGTTGGTATATTTAAATAGCAGGGAATGTGGGAGGCACAGCCCCTGCAAGCAAGGTGTAGGTAGGTTTTTATTTTTTGGGTTTTTTTTACAAGTTTGAAATTTCAAAAGTTGAATATATGGTCTTGGCCATATGGGTTTCGGCTTTTTGAAATTTCAATCATGTATAGTAGACATATATATATATATATATATATATATATATATAGATAGATAGATATATGGGTCTACTTCTCTTTATCGAAAAAACACTTCTCCTTAAAGAAACATAGACCCACACTTATGTGAAAGTGCCCTTAACCGAAAGTGCACTTCCACAAAGAACAGTTTAATGAACCATTAAGGAACTATTAAGGGACAATGAGGCACCAAAGCACTCTACAGTGGGGAAAAGGGAATTTACCTGTTTCCCCACTGTAGTGCAATCTCGGAGTTGGTATATTTTACTAGGGGGGTGTGTGAGGGGCACAGCCCCCCACATTGTTTTGGTGTTCCTTTACGGTTCGTTGAACTGTTCTTCCCAAAAGTGCACTTTCAGTTAAGTGCACTTTCGCGTAAGTGTGGGTCTACTGTTATTTTTCGAAGAAGTGTTTCTTCGATGAAGTACAGTAGACCCATATATCTATCTATCTATATATATATATATATATATATATATACACACACACACACACACACACATATATATAGACACATACAAACATGCACCCACGTATGTGTATGTGTGTGTGTGTGTGTGTGTGTATATATATATATATATATATATATATATATACACAAGTACATACATACACACTGCTAAAATTTTAAAGTTTTAGATGTAGTGTAGCACAGAAAAGTCAGGAAGTGATTTATCAAACTTCTAACATGGGTATACTAAGGACACGGTCAATATAGCTTAATAATTGTAAAATGTAAAAATTATTATTGTAAAAATGTAAAATAAATAAATAAAAATGAATTACTGGTCCATCCTAAATCACTACTTTCTGGGTTAGTACAGATCACCTCATGCTACACCTGGATCCATTCTAAAAATTCTGAAAAAAAATATGCTCACGAACTCAGTAGAAATAATGTCTTGCCAGTTTCATTATTTAAAAGATAAGACATCCTGCCTGACCAGTGTATGAGAGTTCATAGGAACCAAGATATGCCAAGAAAAGTGGCTACCATATGCCATCAGATGCCACGTTTAATGGACTTGCAGAAATCAGAGTATTGTGATTTCTAAAAAAAAAATGCAGTTGTAAATACAAAAAAAACTGCTGCAAATGTTTATGTATAAATCATAGGAGATATTTGTGAAAGGGTGATGAATAGATTGATGTCTCTGCATAAGAATCGCAGGAAGAAACAGCTTTAATATTCCAAGAGACAATTAGGAAGCACAGAGTAATTAAACAGTGAGTAATTACATAGAAATTAGATGAACTGACACCATCAGTGGATCCTTTGCAGATGATGCTTATTACTAAGTTTATTGCTAGAAACCAGCACAGAATAATAAAACAAAGATAAGGCTGCCCTGGAACTACATCAGACAAGTCTTGGAGACCATATAAACTGTAACAACTTCAGTACTTCTCCCTCTGGAGATGCAGCAGACGCAAGAGACAGAATGCAGGTGTTTGAAGAAATGGCAATTACTAAGGAGGTTAGCTAAAGTTATTTATCTGACAAAAGTTATTAAAAGACAATGAAGGAAGCTGGGCTGATGTCCAAAATATAATAAAAGGAGAAAATAGCAGGATTTTATTAAGTTTATCATCATCCAAGAGACAGTTTTTTTATGAAATAGGAGGTAAATATCAGTATGCCCTGCAGTGTTGTGTGGTATCTTTTTATGTATAGGGGTATCAGCCATATGTACAGAAGAGGGACCATCCCATCTAAATATAACATCATGAGGCAATTTTAAGAGTTGTGCAAAAACTTTACAAACAATGGCATGGTTTTAAAAAATTACAAAAGGAACTCAGTCCAAGTTAATTAGCAACAGTGTCCTTGGAAAATCAATGACTGTTCTCAGAGATGTACTATAATGCATTCCTGCACTGGCATTTCCATCAATAAGCTGTTTAACCTGGAAAAAGAAACTTACAAATTACTGCTGGTGCAAGACATACATATTTAGCTCAGTGTGGCATCATTACATAATGAATGAAAAAAAAATGAGAAATAAATCACTATACCCTCAATGATCATTTTAAGCTCATACACATTAGAAAAATGCTTGTTTATCACTACCCCCCTCTCAGGCACAGGTAATCTATTCTCTCTAACCTTCAGTTAAAGTCATGAGCTTCGTCCAACATTCTTATTACCAGAGACATCAAGTCTGTTAATATACAGGGCCATCTTTTCTTTTAGAGAATAAAGTTTGGGGATGCCTCCATCCCAAACTCAGAATTGTATTGAAGACATTATTTGCACTTAACCAGACAAAGGTCATGCATGACAGACCCCTCAGTTTGGGAATTTCATCTGAAATACATTCTCACCCTAGTTTCTTCTTTCTTTCATCAGTAGGACAAAGTATATTGACATCACAGGAAAAATCTGCATGTGCGTATTTATTAATTTCCGATCTCAGTGGCTGACTACATGTGCAAAACTTCCACAGTTTGTAACCAGGCAACATACTGAACTCTGACAGAAATCACATGACCAAAAGAAATTGCAACATCCTATCTGCCCAGGATTAGCAGCAGGCCATGACCTATAGGACACTCCCCTTCCCAATTTACACTAATATGTCCAGGACTGCTAAAGACTCAAGTTCACCACTGGCATAGTGGACCTACAAATGTCTCTTCACCTGTGACTTTACTCTAATAAGGAGTAGTACTGTGATACACTGAATGCAAGCAGAACAATCAAACTGCAAAAGTTTGGCTTATCATAATGTAAATGGTGGTGGTTTCATAACTTCCTTGAAGCTAGTGACCTACTGCTGCGTGTCACACACAGTTTTGCTTGTAAATATCAATTCACAATTATTTGCGCAAATCTCATTTGGGACATGAATTGCAGTAACTCAGTAGTCCAGCAGAAACAGCCAGTAGTAAAATGCAGTACAAGAATTTATAGCCACCACTGGCTGCTTTAATTGTTCTCTGCTGCTAATGCACTTTCTCAAGGGCTGGCCTTTTCTGGACTGTAGAGCTTGTTTCAGACAAGCACTGAGCTGCACGGGTGCAATATATATATATATATATATATATATATATATATATATATATATATATATATATATATATCCATTTGTGATGATTATGGTTCACAGATGGCATATTCAAAATTTGTTTTCAAAATATAATTTGGAAGAGACTTTTGGCATTTATTTATATAAAAAAATTATGTTACACTAGCTTTCTTGTGGAGCCCTTCTGTTTACATTTTTCCCATTTAGCATACTTTTATTTGTTCTCTCCTTTAGTGATTTTATTAAAGTATATTCTGCTTTTCTTACTAAAAAATATATGGGATTTGACTACATTCCTTCCACTGCAGGCCAGAGGAAGGAGAAAGGTATGCTGCAAGTGAGATTTTGATAGCTGTGAGAGAGAAAATGGATGTGGGATGAAACCTTAAATGTAAAATTTTGTGCTTTAATATATTTTCCTTGCAGCACTGTAGAGGTAACAATAAATCCATAATGTCTAGTATTACATTACTAGACTAACAATTTCTCTCAGAAAGAAGTAAAAGAAGTTAAAAGAGTTGGGGAAATAATGCTTTAAAATGGTCAAAGTTAGGTTTAATAAAAGGTAAAAGGTATGTTGAATTCATGTCATAGCAAAGAATGCATCAAAAATAAGATAAAAATTGCAATCTGAGAAAGAAAGTCATTAATATTGAAACCTGGCAAATAGAAGTCTACCAACCACAAAATTAATGCACAAAAACAAAACTATGAATCTTAGATGACAATAACCACTGAAAAAATGCTTAGGAAGCAAAAGGTTAGTTAATCCATGGCAAGTTCATAAATGTTTTTACTCTGAAGGTAATTACCTACTAGCCTCCCAGAAGCTTGCCTGTAATAACCATATGCTTCTATTTTCTACTTGCCATGCATGTGTCAAGATAATTTTAAATACCTGTCCACATGGCACAGAAAGATAAAGCCATGTCTGCACTCTAGAAAGCCAATGTTTGATTAGTTATATGGGCACTGGAGGAAATGAGAAGAGGGCAGATGGGAGTAAGTGACTGAAAGTGGCTCATCCACCCTGTGGGGAGGGAAGCAATTGGGCTCACTGCAGTAGCAATTTTCCCAGTATGAAGAGCCCAGTGTGCCCTATCTGCAAGCTGTATGCCACTTAATCAAGTGGCTGTGTGGAAGCGTGCATGCATCTCCTGAGACAGCTATAGCACAGGCTGGCAGGGAGACGGGGATAGCACATTCCACAGGACCTGCAGACTGACCAGCTCCCTAACTCCCTTCACCCTGTCATGAATGGGCCTTTGGGCCAATCCTCTGGGGAAAAAAGAAATCATTATTATTATTATTATTATTATTATTTTTGACTTCATCTGATTTGTCTGATTGTAACATATAGCTTACATAAGGTTAGAATGTTTCGAACAATGTATCTATCATTTTTATCTATAATGTATGAGTAGTTTTAATATAACTCCACTGCTACACTCTCATTAGAATTTCAAATAGAATCATATTAAGCATTGCCTTACAAATTATGCATATGTTACCATTAACTAAGCTGTACGAAAAAGAATATAATGGTAATTCCTGAAGCCATTCTAACCAACTTAAGTTATACTTCCTTGGTTCCCTGTTTGGTCACTACCTTTCCATGTCAAACAGCAATAATGAATAATAGTGAAGTAAGGAAGATTTTTCTTACTGGAGCAAAGGTAGAACAGCCTCTCCTAGGCATAAGGTGTTAGAGGACATGATTGGGTGGGACTGTAGTACCGGCATTCAGAAATAAATGGTGATACTGCATTTGTGATTATGGCTGAAGTGCTATAGTTTCAGTAAAGGGCTTTTTTCTTTACATCCTCTACTCCAAGAGAGTTTTTTCTTGTGGAAGGAGTGGGAGTAAGATGACACATTTTATTGGTCCTCAACTTAAAGGTAAGGGGATACCACATCTGAGAATTGCACAGGATGCCCAAACACCTTGCAACAGTTCTGCTTCTTACCCCAACTGTTGTAAAGTCTTGGAACTGGTATATCTACAGACGGGGTGGACATTGTAATTTAGCCCTGTTATGAACTCAGTAATTGTGAGTTTGTTTGGGTTCAGTGTAAGAAGACTCAGTGTAGTTTACTTCACTGTTTAGCCATATACTCCTTTAATGATGGTGTAACTTTTTTTTTTTCTGCATGGTTACAAGTCATTTGGACAAATACATCATTTTTGCCAAGTCAAAAGATGCAACATTGATTTATCCCTTAATCCCCAAATTTCTGTAGAAAGCATCCTGGTTGAAGGGCGAATTCATCCTCATTGTCCCTTACTGGCCTCTACAAATCTGGTTCACTTTCCCTTGGCCGCATCTAATCTACCCTCCATGGAGTCTGCATCCAATACCAGACCTTCTGTCTCACCCACAACAGGCATGATTCACCCAGACATCTCCAACCTAGGACTGACTGTATCATTTCCCCACTTCCATTGATATCGAGACAACATATGCTCGTCCACTGTTCATCAAATACTTTTGTTCTCCCATAAAGCTTCTACAAGGAAACTTTACAGAAGTAAATGGAAAAGAATTGTTTTTTGGCTGCAGCAGAAATATATCACCCCCTTTATAGCACCTGTGTACATAGTGTCCTTGAATTCTTAGCAGTGATTTTCAAAGGAGTCGGTTCCTCAATTATTAGAAATTGCAGCTAGTTGTACTCTAATTTTCATGTTGGAATTGAAAATTCATCCTTGGCTTCATCTGAACTGTGTAAAGCCTTTTTGAGAGGTACCCTTCATTTGAGACCCCCCCCCCCAATAAAGATCTAACCCTACCATGGGATTTAAATTTGGTATTACAATTATTAAATCATTCACCTTTCGAACCAGCAGCTAAATGTGAGTTAAAGTTTCTGACCTGGAAAACTATATTTTTGGTAGCCATCACTTCTGCTAGAAGACTTTCAGAACTTTAAGCACTGTCTTCTAAACCTCCTTACTTAGCATTTCATAAGGATAAGGTGGCTTTATGCACCAATCCTACCTTCCTTCCTAAGGTGGTGTCAAAATCAAATGTCACCCAATCTATTAATTTGCCAGTTTTCTTTCCAAAATTTACAAACAAAGGTATTGAATATATGTTACACTTACTGGACATTCGCAGACAATTGAGTTTTTACTTGCATAGAACAAAACATTTTAGAAAAAGAAAGCAATTGTTTGTTTCATGTGCAGATTCCAACTGAGAAAGCCAGTCACAAAGGTAACCTTAGACAAGTGGCTTACAGATTGTATATATTCGGTACTTAAGTATTATCTCAACCACATTTTCACGGTTGCAAAATTTGCATATTTCCCAGTGAAACGAGGGTATTAAACACTGTAAGGAGTCATTCAAACTCCTCCTTGTTGACGACAAAGTTTGGATTAGCTTCAGGAAGACCAGCGATGTAAAAAAATCATCTTCCTGATTAGCGTGCATTACAGATGCAAGCTTGATTTCTTATGGCAAATGGAATGTGTAATTACAGATTGCTCCAGGTCCTATAAACTGTAGCCCTCTTTACACATCTATTTATTAAACTAAATGGTGATGTCTTACTTTTGCAAACTTTTTCTTCCAAGTTCCTGCTAACCAAACAGTCATCACTGCCCATTTGCTGCAGATCACTGGGGTGAGAGCCATCTGTGGCACAATCATCATACAGGCAGTCATGAGGGGGGTTAATATGGCTCTAAACCTGCCCTTGGTGGTTAATGTGAGCACCCTATGCTCCAATTCACAAGCACAGTGAAGGCTACTATTATCAGTTTGGAGACTGACAAACCCACTTTACTTAGTTCAATGACTTTGGCTAGTTGCAAGCCTCTGCTAAATCTTTCATTAGCAATCCCATACTGTTCCAAATGTAAATCAGGTAGGTTCCTTATTTCTGTTTGGATAAGTACTAGTATACTAATTTCCATGATTTTACACAGAAAACTGGTCAGTCTGAAGGATCTGCAATTGATTTAGTCTGATATGAAATGGTACCATCCTAGCATGCCATTGTAGATTAGGGACATGTTCACATACAAACATTTTAATATGCTGGATAAGGAATTAGTTAAGTTTTCAATAATTTTGCACAGGAAGTCAACAAATATGTTCCTTGTTCCCATGGAATACTGTTTTTAATGTAACATAGAGCAGCAGTTATCACATGTAGTTGAATAGCAGACATCTCCTGATGTGCCTACAACTCACTTGATGTTGGTTTTTACTTATTATAAGTCTTCTCAAAAGTGTCTGCAAGTATGTCCACCACATCTTGCATATGAGTGATCACTTCATTGAGTGCTGGTACATCTATAATCATGTGTTTTACATTTTTTGTCATAATTAAAGAATATAGCTATTATTACTTTCAAACTCTGGGAATAAGCTAAGTTTGCTGTTAGATCTAGAACATAGGGAATTTTATATTTTAATCTACATTTGTATTTATGATTAGGAAGTTTTCTGGAAACTCAGCAATACCTTGTTTTTCTGTTGCATATTGTATTATGTGATTTTAGCATAGTTTTTTTGTTTTAATCGTTATATTTACCTGCATATATATGCCTTACTAGTATGGTTTCATGAATTTATAAGTTAACAATATTTAGCTCATTCACTGGCATTTTGTCTGTCGTGTATCTTATTAATAACTATTTCAGCAAAGTTTTGTTTTTTTTTGTTAGCATTTTTCATGAATGTATATATTAACAATATCACAGAATTCACTGACAGTATCCTTAAAATTATTTTGGTTTCTGATGCCTGTTTTCTTCTGCATATCATTTATTTTATCATACTTTCCCAACACTATAAATGATGATTTATGATCGAGTTTGATTGTACTCATAGGTTAAGGATGACAGTATCATGATCCTTGTTAATTACAAAGGGTAAAATCATGAACAGGGAACAGAATGTCCCTAGGTTCATCGTTATTACTATATCAAGGATACTACCACAATTATTGCGATTTGCTACAAATAGTTTTGATTACATAATTAATCTTTGGCAATATTTATTATATGTCAGTTACTTTACATAGTCAATGTATGCATGTTTAAACCTCTACAAGGACTATGTGCATTACGTTTTACATTTTACAGTTTATTTAGAAAATCCTCATGGTCTCTGGAGACATAGATGGCATATGGTACACTCATATAATATATATTTAATATCACTGTATCATATGAGCAGTTTCTAGTCCTAAGTTACTTTCTAGACTTCTTGCTTTTAACTGTTCTTTTACAAATATTGAGACTTTGCAATCTACTCCACCAGGTCCACAACAATAAAGGGGATAATGCTCTCAAATCTGTGAAATGTCTTTTGGCTTTTAGACTTGGCTTCACTAATGCCACATATGTAAACATATTGCCAAGCCACATGTTATATTGTTGAGACTTCTGACAGTTAATGAAAAATATCTTTACCTCTGATTTTTATTTTGTATATTTTTCAGGATTTGTAGCTTGGAGTTTGAAAGTTTAAAATGACAGTAATGGGATGGAATATTACATGCTCGGTACTTGAACTTGCAAAAGAGTGAGATGAAGGTCACTGTGTGTGAAAAACTCTGTCTCAAAGCACACCTCCCTCCAAACTGGCATGCACTGAATCTTTCTTCTGGAATCCTTTGTCCTTAGCCACGAGTGAAAGTGAACGTGCTCCCTGGTTAGTCAGGTACACTATGAGGTGGTACTGGGGTAACTTCTCAAAGCAGATTTGTTTTCTCATGCATGCAAGGATGTTCAATAATCCCACTATCTCATGTAGCATATATAGGAGTGTGAACTAACTCAGATGTTTTAGCTCAGCATGAATAAAGATTGTTGTAATTACCATTAATCCTTTTAGCCTGTTTTAATCTGTCTGTAATTTTCATCCCAGACAGGTAAAACACTGTCACAAGCTCTTTGAAAAGTTCATTTAAGCATGTGTTTATTTTTACTTAAAATGTACTGGCCAAGATGTTTTGACGATTGGCAAATCACAGTGGATGCCATATGTAATTTTGAATTTAGCTTGGTTCATTTTAGTGCAGGAGGGACATGGGCACTGCCTCAGGAGTGAATTTGCAGTCACCCATCCATTGATCTAGGTTGTGTTTAAAGACAGCCAGAGAGGAGCTCTGTTTCATGTGAATTGGAAGCTTGTTCCTGAGAAGTGGTAGACTGTTCATGTCAGAGGCTAAGTTAAGATCCCTGGAGGAAGTGACCATCCTGTAGTTTGATTTACAAATGTGTAGCATTTCCATCAGGGCCGGGTCACAGAATGCCCTGCAAGCCAGGCACAGGTCACCCTTACCAACCTGTACAAGACAGAATACAATGGCAGGGTTTTCAGTTTTTCCGCATAAGACTTGATTTGTGTACCCTGCGATTTCTTGATGAGAAACATCAATGATTGCTCCCAAATTGCAATTGTCAGCTAAATTGGTCAGCCACAGGTTTGAGAAATAAATTTTGAACAGTAAGGGACCCACTGGTGTCTCATCTTCTGCTAGAGGTGAAGTCACCCACTTTGACAGTATGTGTGCTGTCGGTGAGCCAGTTGGCTACCCATCTGGTAATGTAGGGCTTAATTCCCAATTGGGATAGTTTCTCTATAATACCATATTAGGGGAAATTTTATCAAATGACTTGGCTAGGTCAAGACAAGCACTATGCACTGTCTTTCCCTCGTCCAGGGCCTAGGTGACTTTCTCGAAGAAATCAACCATGTTTAAAAGGCATGATCTACCTTTAACAAATCTGAACTCGGTTGGGTCCACAGTTTGATGATTACCTACTCCCTTGTTAATAAGGTTCATAATGATCCTTTAAATGGCTTTGCAGATGAGGTTAGTCAAGCTTACGGGCCTATAATTCCCAGGGTCCATTGATGGTCCCCCTTTGTGCAGAGGGACTAATGTTGCTGTCCTCCATTCTACCGGAACATAGCCAGTTCTCAGACTGTGGCTAAACAGGGATCCAAGTGGGTCTACCAGGTCATGTTTTAAGTTGTTTAAAAGGCAACCTGGGATGTTCCCTGGTCCCACTGATACTACAATTTTGGCCTTGGAGATCAATGTGATGACCTGCTCTCTTGAGATAATAGGCGGAGGAATGGTGGCAGGTATACTTTGGTGGATGACTGGAGGGGACAGGAAGGTAAAGTTTTCTCTACATCTGTCAGCTAGCAGGTTGGGTATTACCTCCATTTGAGTATGGATGGTGTCATCCACCACGAGTTCAGCAGATAGCTTATTACTTTTAGATTTTGGATGTAGTTAAAGAATGCCTTGTGATTATCATTAGCTAGGGAGGCTATTCTTGCTTCATAATTAGCTTTGGAAGACTTGACAAGATCCTTAATGTGTTTGTTTAAGCTAGAGAGGGATTTCTTCCATTGCTGAGCCAGTTCCCTCTTGTTCTTGAATATTAGTTTATTCCTCTTATTGAATACCCTGTTTATTCTAAGGGTCCATCAGAGTGGCTTGTTTTTTTGGCAAAACCTAGTTTTAGTCTGGTCAGGTAGAACCGATTTTATACAACTGCTTAAGTGGTTATACAAGGGTTTGGTGCACACCTCTGCATAGGAGTCCATGTTATCTATATCTGAGGGGCTTTGAAACTTCTTATATCATCACTTAGCAGGAGGTAGTTTGTTTTTGAAAAATTCTTAAGTGTTTTTGAGCTTGATGGGGTATCTGGTCTTATAATTACATCGAACAAGAATGATTTATGGTCCGATCTTACCAGGGAGGAGATCATAAAGGGGAAGGTTCAATACTCTCCCATGTTAGTGAGTAGTATGTCCATGACATCTGAGTCTGTCATGGGAGTGCCGACTAGGTGTTCCAGAGCATTTGCACTGACAAAGTCCAAAAACCTCTGAGTCAGCATATTTGTGGTATGCTTCCCTGTCAATGGCTGGATAATTAAAATCAACCATGTGTAAGGTGCTGGGCTGTATGGCAGTAAGTCCAGTTATGCGGCATGCTTTTCCTGTTTCAGTGAGTAGGACCTATAGCTATGTATGATGTGGCAAGGGCATTGCCTATAGTTAAATGAACAAGCAGTAGCTCAAGAGAGTCATACTGTCTGACCAGTCTCGAGGTGTACTTATCCTTAATAAAAATGGATACACCTCTCCTTTGATTCTTTCATGCTCAGTTTGCAGTCTGAACGTATGGAAGGCACCGTAGCCCTTCACAGCTGGGGTGATTTCCACTCCTTTGAACCATGTCTCAGTGACTGCACAGATGTCAGCATCTTCCAAAGTGAGGAGTGCTTCCAGGGAGTACAATTTCTTGTGAGGATTTTGTTATGGTGGGAGGTTGGTTATTTTGACACTGCCTAAAAAAGGCACAAAAGGGGTGGCTAATGCCATTGCCAGTATCCAAAACCATAGAGGAGACAAGTGCACACCATCTCTGGCACAGCAGTGAGGCCTGTCAATCATGTCTTCCCAGGCAGACAGATATCTAATCCCCTTGAACTGACACCAAAAGCTAAGCCCATTGTTAAAGTCAATAATTTTTTGTTTGTATTAACCTTGGAGAAGTTAGAATGGTGCTTAAGGCTAGGCTTATACCTGCCTGTGACACATAATCTGAGAGCACAGACATGTCTCTCTCCATATAGTCCAGTAAGGTACATCTTAAGTCAATCATGCCCACATGGACTATGACAGAGTCATACTGGTACTTGTGGTTGAGTGACCCGAGTGGTTGAGTGACTTGCCGGATCCTGGCACCTGACAGGCAGCTAACAGTAACCTGCTCCTTAACTGGCTTGGTCAGGTGAACATCCGTGTGTCTCACAATGGAGTCACCTATGACCAATACATTAGGTTTTGTGGTTATGCCTTATGGGGTTATTTATTGAGACACTGTTGTGCGCGTTTTTATGTGTTGTGGTTGTTTTCTGCATTATGCGTGTAAGTGGTTTCTGTTTGGGAGACCTCTGATTTTTTGGTAAGTTACTAGTGAGTACCTCTGCATATGTGGGTTTATGTGTCATGTCCTTTTTTAGTGTGGAAAGTGTATGTGCACTGACAAACTGTTTGGGATTCAGTTTGTTCGTATGCGAGAGTCTTACCTCCATTTTCATAGTGTAACTACATCTCTCACATAAAGTGTTTGTTTCAGGACTAAGTGGATGTCAGTATACATGAGACAATTGCTACTTTGCCTCAGGATGCCCATATCTATCAGTCTGGCCAGAGAGATGATGGGAAACTTCCCATCCATGATAGCAGGCTCTTACTGTATATTTTTTAGGGAAGGGAACGGGTTAATTTAACAGGACTGTGCTGGTAGCACTAAGACTACAAGGCAGACCTATACTTTGTGTAAGCTAAGGTTGAGGAATAAGGGACCCCTGGTCATTGTGTAACTAGGTTGGTCCCAAAACAGTAGAAAAGCTTGGGAGAGTCTCACTGACAGCTGTTTAAGGAAAAACTGAGTTTCTAGGCTTTTGTGTTTATACACAGGCACTGCTAACTACTGCTGTATGAAGAGCAGCACCACACAAACACGAGGCTTAAATATAAGCAAGGAGAAACAAGTTTTAAGTTAACTACCAATCAGAAAAGCACACAATAAGGCTTTCACCAGCAATCTCCAAATCATACAGGCTAGATTATCACATTTCTGCCACAAGGGTACAGAAAAACAACTTCTTAATGTAGAATAGCTGGTTTGGAGCCCAAGTGTAACAAGATCACACAAACTACCAACAACAGCCCTACAACTAAAAGATACAATGTAATACAGTGCAATTAACTACTTAAAGCAGCTGCAGACAACACAGTTTTTTTTAAAAATGCTAAATCATAGTATGTACGAGAAGTGCAAAAAGATACTAAGATCCCTTTTGTGTGCTTCAAAGCTCAGACAGACCAGGTAAACACCTATTGCCACTAGATGAATACTTGTTGGCAGTGTCATCTTAAGGGCAAGAAAGTCAGGTTAAACATACATTTACAGAGGAAATAAACACACGTGAAGGCAATTAATCTGGTTAAAAATGGAAGAGGGGAACAACCCTCGCTTTCTCCTTTATTATAAAGCACATGGCCACATGACTTCTCTTGACCTCTCCAGACCGACGTCAGTGTAAGAGCACACATACGATCATTCACTCTCTTTTATTATTATCAGCCAACACCCCCACTTGCTCTTACGCTGTGTACAAATACATTTTAAGAACATATTTTGGATAACTCTTCCTTCACATTCCAAATACGTAATACTTGAACCTTTCAATTTTCAATTTTGTAGCAGGTTTAGTAAAGATATCTGCAACCATGTCCATTGTTGGGCAATATTCAAGGCTTATTTTGTCATCATTAAATGCTGATCTAACAAAATGATACTTAATGTCAACATGTTTACATCTCTGTCGGCTTACTGGATTCTTTGACAAAGCGATTGCTCCTTGATTGTCCTCAGATATTGTTACTGGCACACACTTGCACTTTCCATCCATTCCACTCAACAGCTGCACAAGGTACAGACTCTCCTGTGTTGTTGCTGCCAATGCCATGTACTCTGCCTCACATGTAGATAAAGCCACCGTTTGTTGTTTCTTTGATTTCCATGAAATAATAGGCCCATTTCTATTGAGGCTAAAGCAATAATCTGTTGTACTACGCCTATCGTTTTGATCTGTTGCCCAATCTGCATCACTGTATGCTACAAGCTGAAGTTTCTCTATACTTTTCTTGTAACACAGCTCTTTGCCCAATGTACCTTTTAAGTACCTTAACACGTTTGGCTAGTGTTAAATGAGATTCACTTGGTTGTGACAAATATTGTGAAAGTTTACTTACAATCCAGCTAAGATCAGGTCTCGTGCTTGTCATAACATATATCAAACTACCCACAAGCTCACGATATTTTCTTGGATCGGTAGATTCACAGTCACATTCAAAGTTTAGTTTTTGTTCAGAAGGAGTACTTCTTACTTTACAATTAGACATACCAAATTTCTCAAGAATTTTTGTGATGTACCTCTTTTGGTTCATCTTTACTTCACCACTATTCTGGGTAAAGTCAATGCCTAGAAAATGTCTTAGCTTTCCCAGATCTTTCATTTTAAATTTAGCTTTGAGCATTTCTTTTACATCGTTCAGTGATTCATTGTCACTAGCTGCTATAATGAGATCATCAACCCATATAATTATAACTGTTTTCTCATTTTCAGCCTGTCTAGTGTATACACAGTGGTCTGCAGGGTTTGGGATAAAACTATTTTCACAAAGATAATCGTGCAACATTTTGTTCCAGTTACGCCCTGATTGTTTTAATCCGTACAATGACTTATTCAGTTTACAAACCAAATTTTCAACATTATTTGATTTCTTTTCGTTGAAGGTTGTGCGTCAGAGGTGGCAACTTGGCACGTAAAAATCTACTGCCAATCATTAGCGGACCGGAGTTCCGCTGTGGCGACCCCTAACCAGGAAAAGCCAAAAGACACAACAACAACATTTGATTTATTTTCAGAACCTTCAGGTTGCTCCATATACACCTCACAGTCAATAGGAGCATGTAAACAGGCCGTTTGTACATCCATCTGGTGCAATTCTAAATCGTACTGAGCTGCTATCTGCATTAGACTTCGTACAGATGTCATACTTGCAGTTGGTGCAAATGTTTCATTGTAGTCTATACCAGCAATTAGACTGTAGCCTTTAGCCACATACCTAGCTTTGTAAATCTCAGTATTATCTGCATTGGCTTTTACAGTGAAAACTCACCTACCCCTCATTGCATTTTTATCTTCTGGCAGTGTGGTAAGTGTAAATGTGTTGTTTGCCTTTAAAGACTTAAGTTCCTCCTTCACAGCTTTGACCCACTTCTTCAAGTTAGATGAAGTCATGGCCTCTTTAAAGCTCTGTGGTATGTTGCATATTAGTCTGTAACAATAGTCAACATTAACTGTCACATAACCATCGTTTTCAACTTTACACTCATAGTTCTTCAAGTATGCAGGTGGTTTTCTCTCTCTTTTAGAGTAGTGTGTGTCCTGCCTTTCCTCTTCTTGTCTTATTTTTGTGTCTCCATCATTTATTATAGACTTGGTGTGACTCACTTGTATTTCTTTTGTGATTTGACTGTCAGCTTTTGATTCTGACTTAACATGCACACTTCTTCTGGTATTAAAATCTTCATTCATCACTTCTGGGTCTGTCTGAATCTGGCATTCAGCTACATTCTTAGTAATGAACTTGACTATCCTGTGTTTAAGGACCCTTCCTGTGTCTGGATAATAGACCAGATATGATGGGCTGTTTTTATCATATCCGACAAAAATCCCCTTATCACATCTTGGGTCTAACTTCTTTTTATCTTGCCTGTATGCATAGCACACTGATCCAAATTCTCTCATCCTTGAAAGGATCAGATTTCTTTCCTGTTAGCATGAAGAATGGGGTCTGCCCCACACGCCTGTTATAACATCTGTTGCGAATAAAAGCAGCAGTCATTACTGCATATGTCCACAATTCTTTAGGTAGGTCACTCTCTAGCAACATACACCTTGCCATTTCGAACAGTGGTCTCCAGTTTCTCTCTGTTGTCCCATTCTGATGGGGTGAGTAAGGTGCTGATGTTTTGTGTCTTATAACATTTTTACTGAGTAGTGACTGAAAGTCTTCTGACATTAACTCAGTGCCATTATCTGATCTGATGCACTTTACCCTCTAGTAAGGGGCTGAATCTGCAATAAACGTTTCTGTTGACTTGACTGTGTTACTCTTGGCTTTCAGAAAGTAGACAACTATTACACCTGATTAGTCATCAGTAAATGCTAAAGTATACTTAAATCCATCTTTTGCTGCTGGCTCAATTGGGCCTGTCAAATCAGTATGGACTAGTTCAAACACAGTTTTTGCTCTTGTATCTGGTTCTCTGTTTCTGCTCTGGACAAATTTCCCTTGCATACAGGTTTCACAACCTAGGTTAGATCTCTCAACTTTACCTTCAATTTTCATACTTTTACCACCTTTTCTAATTTTAACACATCTTCTAAATTACAGTGACCAAGCATTTTACGCCATGCTTGAATGTCATAACAGCTCTGAGATGCATCATAATGTATCTCACCTTCATTTTCTTCATCATATGTGTCTAAGTAATAGAGTCTATCATACTCAATTATGTCAAACCTGGTGCAGTTTTTATAGATGAGTTGGTCCTTTCCTTGTTTAAAGTTGATTGAGGCCTCCTTGGATGTTGCTGCCTTAACATAAAAAAATGCTTTGTGGCTACGTCGGCATATACAGCGCCTGAGTCATCATCACCTTTACTATGTGCCCTTCTGTGTTTAGCAGCCATACCTCCGCATTACTTCTCTTCTGTGTGACCCCACAGGTTCTAGTCCTGTCAGCTAATTCCACAATGTGCTCCTTCGGTTGGAAAGTTGAATCAAAGTGTTTAAACTTTTTCAGGTCGTTAATTATGTGTGATGTGGTGCCAGTGTCCACCATTAATCCCTTCTGTTTTAATTCACGAATCTGATGCTCATTTATTCTGAAGACAAATGTGTGATCATCCGCATAAGTTGCTTATATCACATTATCTTTCTTCTTTCGTCTACAGTTACTGTCCCTGTGGCTAGAGTTTTTACACAAACTACACCACTGTCTCTAGCCTTTATATTCTTTCTGGCATTCTTGTGCCTTGTGTCCCTTTTGGCCACAGCTATAGCATATAATCTCTGCTTTTACTCTTTCCCCAAGGCCACTCGCTTTCATCACATTATCATTACTTACACTGGCATTAAATTTCTCGGTATTTTCATAGCTTCTCAATCTTGTTTTGAACTCACCAAAGCTCAGCTTATCATCATCTTGCGTGATGTGGACTGCAAATGGTTTAAAAGTTTTGGGGAATCCTTTCAGAATCATTGCAATTAGTAATCCATCACTGAGCTTCTCCCCAGTATTTCTAAGTGGCGTAATGGCCGTTTCAGCCCTAATAACATAGTCTGTGACATTTTTACTGTCGGCCTTCTGAAGGCTTGTTAATTCGGTGTATAGGCTAATTACCCATGGCTTCCCTTTCACGGCATAATGGTCTCTCAAGATCTGAAGCGCTTCTCTACCATCGTCTGCAGCTTCTCTCATGACGTGGGACAAACTTTTGTCGTCTAAGAACTGTATTAGTTCTGCATAGGCCTACTCATTTTTCTCAGCGTCATCTTCCTCCTCATTCTCGTCATCCTCTGCGTCCTGCTGCACATTTCGCAAAATGATGTCTTTCAGCCCTAGCAAGCACAGATGTCCCAGAAACTTTGTCTCCCACAACTCATAATTCTTTTCATCTCTGTCAAAACATAGTCTATGCCATCGGCTTCCTACTTTCCTCCTGGGCCCATAACCTGTTGGCAGTGTCATCTTAAAAGCAAGAAAGACGGGTTAAACATACATTTACAGAGGAAATAAACACACGTGAAGGCAATCAATCTGGTTAAAAACGGAAGAGGGGAACAACCCTCGCTTCCTCCTTTATTATAAAGCACATGGTCGCATGACCTCTCTTGACCTCTCCACACCAACAACGTCAGTGTAAGAGCACACATACGATCATTCACTCTCTTTTATTATTAGCAGCCAACAAAACTCCCAGTCTTCCTAATGTAAAAGCAGAGTAAAGGAGTGACTGGAGTGAAATGCTACCACAAACAAACTTAAGATATGAAGTGCTGCCACAAACAATCTTAAGGATATAGCAATGTACTTTAAACAGCTTATAAAAGTGTGATTATTCAATAAAAGTCTTCACTTTGTATGACTGAGCCAAAGGCCACTCAAATGTACAGAATTTATAAAGACATTAAAACATGATAAGCTGATTAATAAGCCATCCAGCCAATAAAGCTACATAGAGAAATCTCAAGTGTTTGTAAAACCTAAACAGACCAGACTACATCCCAGTACACTATATGGAAAATTCACTGACCTCTTAATGTCAAATCAAGTGCTTGCTAGAGTGTAAAAATACACTAATTTATACAAAAGTTAGTTAGATAATGAATTAAGAGCAAATAAGTCAGTAGAACAGACAATGAAAGGCAAAATTCTCTTTTTCAATATAAGCATTAGGAAAGGTCAATAAATCCAAGAGATCAAAAGCAGTGTAGAAAGGGAGGGGCTTAGTAAGCTCAATTTACAGCAGTAGCGGGCAGCTTAAAATCATTAGGTTTAAAAAGCAGATCAATGAAGGACAGGGTGGGTGGGAAAACTAGCAGGTAATCACCAGCAGTGTTTTTGTTTATGTAAACTTCAAATATTTTCAAGAATAAGACAAAGGCCTAGAAATTTACTGTATATTTAAGTATCACTCAAACAATTTAACCAACGAAAAAGCATGTGAAATGTGCAGCCTAGCTAATTTAAGTGTCTATCTCTCACATAGAACAAAAACACCAGGACAAGAAGATTTCTTAAAATAGAAGGCAAGCAAAGTATGCATTTTTATTTTGTCTTCTTACAACTAATTTTGCAAGAATGTATTGGTACTAACTAGAAAATATAGTTAAGCTTGAAGAATATGTTAAAGTTGTGGGTACTGCAATGTGCAACAAATGTGTGTGAATAAATGAAAGGAAGCCTAAATGAAAGTTTAGGTTAAGGAGAGGACCTTCACAGTGTAGTGTGGAATAAATGCAAAATGTGAAAGGGCTGTTATAATTTAACTATCATAAGGTAAGGACAACTTAAGAGCCTCTGGACTTAAGGATACAGCAAAAACAGGGCAGCTTTGGTGGGAAAATCAAGTTTCTTTACCACAGGATGTTCTAGTAGCTGTCTCAAGAAAACCCTGATTTAGTTTTGCAAGTCACCATAAGCAGAAGACCAATTTGCAGTTACCATAAATAAAAAAGCCAGTTTACAGATCCTTCAACAATTCGTAATGTAAGATGTTTGCAGGACAGTAATATAATTTTTAAGGTTACTAAATACTGAATGACCAAAAATAAGAGTTTAGAGAAGAGCAGTGAAGAAGCCAGAGTGAGACTGGCTATTGGCTTCAGATACATTTTATCTTGAATATCTAAGAGATTTACATTATATACAAATATCTATATCCCTGATTTTGTACAACATTGCTGATTTTGCCTTATATTTTCCCTGCTCCACTAAGTATTACAATGAGTTAATAATGCCAGACATCAGAGTTTCATACTTATTGATCAAATAATGCCTGTAGGTCTATTGAGTTTTTCAGTGAGTTAATGTAACATATAAAACTTATCCCTGATTTTGGGACTTTTGGGCCTTTGTACCCTAATTTGGGTATTTTGTAGAATTATTGAGCAAAGACATTTATAGGTATCAAGCATATGCAGAAATATTAATATATTCACTTGGCAAACATATATGTAATTAGCAAAAAAGGAGACAATACATATAATTACATTGTTCTTAAAGGAAACTCCTCCCTCTAGTGTTATTAGCCTTACCCCAGAATCATGCTTTCTCCACATAATGTATTCTATATGTTCTTCAGTTGTCAAAAAGTCTACAGTACCTTCCAGTTTTCATTCTCTGGTATCAGCATTTGTTTTTTATTCAAATCGCATGTTGATTCAGAAAGAAATATTTTTAGTGCTGGTAATGTCCCTTAGTTTAGGGTTACCACCTGTCCCACTTTGCGAGGGACAGTCCCTCTTTGGGCAGTTGTGTCCTGCAAAAAAATTGTAAAATTGGCAAATGTCCTGAGATATTAGGGCAAAATTACTTCCTATATTTTATGTAATAGTTGCATAAAACAGTTATTCTGTACCAGAAACATATAAATGTTCTAAGAAACAGAATAAGCGAATAAAATGCTACAAGAATAAGCTTTTATTTATGCAAAAAAGTAAAGTTCTGTCCCTTGTACTGGCCGTGGATATGTTTTGACCTGCAAAATCTGATGTTTGTACCACAATTGTCCCACTTTGGGCATTTGAAAAGGTGGCAACCCTACCTTAGTTTTATAACCTGAAATTTTCTAGATAATGTTAGTAAAATGCTATTAACATGTAATGTGAAACCATTTTTCAAAATAGTTATTTGGAGGTAAATATATGATAAACAATAATGAGTTATATGTAATGCCACATAAACAAACTTAAATGTGTTAATTTTTGGCCATTGAAATGTTATTTGTATTTATTTTAATGCAAAATGAAACACACTAGCAAACCTATAGTCAGCAGCATTTTCTTTACAAGAGGAGTAACAAATTGTGGTACTGGAGACAGTCTTGATGTGGCTGGCTCAGTAACACTGCATGCATTAACAGTGTACCCTTGCACTCAGGGTGACTAGTGAGCAGAAAAGGAAGTGTGCATATTACACTGGATATCAGGCTCCAGGTGTCTAAATAAATTAACACCTATTCTAATGCGTAACAAGTGAGCCGCATAAGTGGAAATGAAGTAATCACTGATGAGATTGTAGGAAAGTTTAGTGTAGAACATTGTGAAGTGTGATATGAGTAGTGGCAGCCCAAGTGGTTTGAGTGGGCACTGCAGAACAGTGTCAGTGAGAGATCCGTACTAACAGTAGCTGTGTACTTTCATTTGTATGGTATGATTGCACAGTTGACTTGCAAAACTAAACCAGAACATAATGTCAAAGGACCAAACATATCTGCAGGCAGACAATCAAACAGAACTACGTAGGTGGTCAAGAAAATATCATGGGGATATAACTATAACACTCAATTATAACAAAAAGTCATCACTAAGTGGAATGGAATAGAGAATGATCTGACAGAAAAGAATCTTGTGGACATTGTGGTTTAGGTTAGCACATCAAGCAATGTCACTATATTGAATAAGAAATACATAACAGTAAAAAGCAAGAAAAGATCCAGTGATCGAAAGTCTACATTAGCAACATTACTGCATCTGGCGGTTTGAGGACTCTCTGGATGTCATTTTCACTCTTTCAGTTTAGGTAAGTGACATGGTCGACAGACCACGATGCTTTGCCACAGATGGCCTGTACCTGTCACCCCTGGGATTCCGGATACTGGCTAAGGCTCTTGCTGCCCCTATAGTGCCTTTTTTAGGCAAGGTTCAAATAACAAATTCACCACCATAACAGGAACAGGCAAGCAAAAACTGAGGGTAATGCTACTCAATGCTAGAAGTCTAAATCTCAAAATGCACTCACTTGAGGCACTCCTTAAAATGGAGAACATCGATATCTGTGCAGTGACTGAGACCTGGTTCAAGGCTCCAGAGAGCACCCCTGCACTATCAAGCTATAACTCAAACCACACTTTTCGGCCATGTAACCTGGACCGAAACACCAAAAGGCGGAGGTGTGTCCATATTCATTAAGGATATCCACACCTCCAGGCTAGTTGCTCAGCACAATGCATCCGAGGTTATCCAAGTGCAACTAACTCTGGGCAAAACTGCAATCCAAATTGTAGCTTGCTACAGATCCCCCACCATGACCCAGGATTCCCACTCCTCTTTCTTGATGTACTGGAAAATATTAGGGTTCAACCAAACACCCTAATAATGGGTGACTTCAACTACCCCACCATTAACTGGAAAAACTACTCGTGTACCAATTCCTTAGCTCAACGCTTTCTGGAATTCATAAACTCCAATGCCCTGGATCAACTTTTCCACACCCCCACCAGGGGCAACAATATCCTAGACCTAGTCATTACCAACATGAGTGACCGGTGTTCCACACCTGAAGTCAACTCCTCATTGGTCCGATCCAACCATAAGCTAATCACCCTTGATATCCACATCCCGCCCCACCCCCCATTAAGGAAACCACAGTAAAAAATTACTCCAAAGCCAACTTCATGCTTCTTAAGACAGAAGTGGTGAACTTCATGACACCCATGCAGATGGACAATACAGTTACAACTGCTGAATCCTACACAAATGCACTCTATAAGCACTTACAGGAGTGCATGTATCGTGCTATCCCAAACAGAACCAAGACGCTATCCTCCAAAAAAAGGAAGCCAATCTGGAAGTCCCCTGCCATAAACAAACTGTACAACAGAAGGAAGAAACTGTTGCAAAAGAAAGTAAAATCCCATGAGTGGAGGAGCTCCCTGGTCAGCCTCAGTAAGAAGCTAAGAAGCTGATATCCCCTTATAAGATCCTCCACAGCTAGCTACGAAAACAAAATCACCACTAATTCCAAGGACAACCACAAAGCATTCTATAGCTATGTCAAGAATCACGATGGCAACACCCAGATCTGCTCTGAGTTACAGCACAACGGCACAAAAATTACAGAACCAACTGATATTGCCAACATCCTGGCAGATAGGTTCAGTGCAAACTTTACACCCCCCTCACCCCCTAAAGGGCTCATATCTATACGGGAAGAATGCAGAGTCCTTGTAATCACAACTACACAGGTAAAAGCTGCACTTTCTAAAGCCAAAAACACAGCATCCATGGGACCGGACAACATCCCAGGCTGTGTTTTATATGAACTGGCTCCCCACTTAAGCACCATGTTCAATAATGGCCTTGCATCAGGCTTTGTGCCCACTGAGTGGCGCAGAGCAACAGTTATCCCACTCCACAAAGGGGGAGCCATCACTGATCCTGGGAACTATCGACCTATTAGCCTGAAGAGCCTGGTCTGCAAGGCCATGGAACGTATCATCATGGAACTCATAAACAAAGACAATGGTAACCTCCAAACTCTGGATCCCACCCAGTTCAGGTTTGTGAAAGGCAGAGCATACCTCCTGAACATGATTGACTTCTTTGAGGCAGTCACCAAAGCCAAAGATGAGGGTAAGGTGGTTCACACAGCCTATCTTGACCTCGCCAAGGCTTTCGACACCATCTCCCATTCTGGAATTAGAGCTAAACTCACTAAACTAGGTATAAATCCCTACATGCCAAGTAACAAAAATCCACAACCAGAGAAGTAAGACAGCAGCAAAATAGTGTATCAGAAAAAACATCAAATTTTTAGTATTAGAACAAGTTGAGCCAGACGCAAGGGGTGGTGACTGGGAATCCACACTTGAATACCGCGAGTTATTATGGCAGTTAAGGTTGGATGCAGGAAGACCACCCGGGCTCAACGGGACCATTAGCATTAAACCAGTCACAATTACTGCACACATTATTTAGCAGGCCATTTACTATCTGATGTTATTCTTTGAACCTACAAATGCTTATTTATGTATTGATTTATTTATTCACCCAGTTATTTTATGTATGTACCTATTTATTCCTTTTTAATGGGGTTACATGCATCACCTACCCCAACCACTATTTTTACCTTTCTAGCCTACATTTTGTTCATGACTAATAAATTAACATTGTTTTTTTTAACAATAATATGCTTATTTGCAGAACCCATGCAAATTAATTTTCATGAGGAAAGATTTTAATATTTTAAATATATATATTTGCCTTAGGTAATTTGGGTGTATTGATTTTTTAGTTTATTTATTATTAACAATGTTGCATAGATAACAGGACAACATATTTGTTTTTAACTTAACTTATTAAATTCATGAAATGCATTATTGTTCAATTCCTAGCTTGGGAAGCATTTTTAGACGCAAGTCAGTTTTTAATATACTCATACTTATACTAAAAAAAATTTTTTAGAAGGTTCCTTTAAATGTTTTAATTTAACAACGTGCATTTTTAATTAATGTCATGATTGACACAATATAAAAGATGTATTGCTAAATGAGATGGCATTACTTGAAAAAGCTCAGAATTGTCTGAGTGAAAGCGCTTGTGTCATTTTGGTATGTGGACTGTTTAAATAAAGGACGTTTTTTCTGATACACTATTTTGCTGCTGTCTTACTTCTCTGGTTGTGGATTTTGGTTACTTGGCTTGGAGATAAATCCCTACATGACAAGATGGGTTGCTAACTGGGTCACTGACAGAACCCACACTGTAAAAGTTGCAGACTCCAATTCTGACCTCAAAGCAGTGACAAGTGGAGTACCACAAGGTTCCGTTCTGGGACCTCTCCTGTTTGGTATCTACTTCTCTGAAGTGCAGGCTAACACAGAAGGCCTCTGGCTAATGAAGTTCACAGATGACTGCAAACTAGGAGCCATAGTCAAGTCCCCAAATGATGTGGACATCCTACAGATGCCTGGTGTCAGAGCCATGGCCTCAAGCTCAATGCCAAAAAGTGCAGTGTCATCCCCTTTGGTAAAAACTCTGTACCCATGAACTACCACAAAGGCAGCAATCCACTAAACACCGAATGCGTGATAAGAGACCTTGGGACCCAGGTGGACAGTAGTCTCTCCTTTGATAGTCACATCGCCACAGTAGTCAGGAAGTCTTTCTACGTGGCACACCTCATCATAAAAGGGATCTCATCCAGGAAAAAGAGGTCACTGTTCCCCTCTACTCCACACTCATTAGACCCATTATAGAATACAACGCCCCTTTCTGAATGTACCTCACAAGGCATCTGCAGCAGCTGGAAAGGCCACAGAAGTACCTCACAAAGAGGATTACTGGCCTCAAACAAATGCCCTACACTGACCGCATCAAAAAACTCCAGCTTTACTCCGTAGCATATCACCTACTCCGAGGTGATCTCTGCCTAACATATAAAGCTATGCAAAACCCAGAGCTGTTGGACATGCTACACCTAAAGAAATCCCAATCCCTCCGAGCTACACGCTCTAGGGACCTAAACCTTGTCACCACAATAAACAGGACATGCTGGAGGGATAGATTCCTGTCCCAGAGACTTCCCATACTCTGGAACAGGCTACCCATCTATGTCAAGCAAAGTTCTTCATTAGCACTCTTCAAGAAAAATCTTGATGAGTGGATGGGAAATAGGAAATACACCGCGGGATCACTTCTGTGTCTCTGCTCGACAGTGGTACAGGAAAATAACTTTCTTGGGTGGCATAAGCCAGGGAACCTTGTTGGCTAGGCTTACGTAGGCCCTTGGGCCGATAGCCTAGTACCTACCTATGAACCTATGAACCTAAGTAATAACTCGAGGATATTTGCAGAATTTTTATTTTATATTTATAAAGATATATATATATATATATATATATATATATATATATATATATATATATATATATATAGTTAGAATGTTTTGTGACTGCTGAACATACGCACCAATCCTCCTTAACCCAGTTCAAAAAAAGCCTCAAACTACACTTACAACAGCATTGGCAGTGTCCCTGCTTAAACCCCAACTAATCACCACCCGCTGTTCCTGCAAACTCTCCCTAAGCATTTCAATCATATACTCTAATAAGTGTATGAATTCCTGAAGGGACTTAGCCCATAACTGAGTGTATTATTGTCTGAAATTGAAGCCGCATGATTTTGATGTTGTCTACTACGTTTTATCTATGTTTGTAACCCTACTGAAAACTGCATATTATACTTATCTCTAAATGTTTCTATTGTTCCTAATGTAATTGTACTCTGCTTTCTGGTGCTTTTCTCCCCGGGCATCCGCTAAAAATGGACATATATCCAGTCGGACATTCCTGGTAAGCAAATGTAAAATAAATAAATAAATAAAATAAATCTTGTGTGTTTTAAGTTTTTTAGTGGCAGAATGCCTATAAAAGTGAGGGCATGTAGCTTAGAATTCTCAGAGCTTTTCAGTCAGCTAAACTAATTGTATTAGCTAGTAAATTGCTAGTTGGTATTAGTACAAAGCAAAGATGCCTTCAAGAGGAAGTTTAGAAAGCACGCCCCTCATTCAAATGTCATAAAGCAGGGCTCTGGCTGAAGGTATAAGATTCGTGGATTTGACAACACATTTAGGGAATATTTGGATGTAGCCTGAAACCAAATCAGGTGAAGAACTTTTGTTGTTTTTTGATGTGGAAAGGACGTAAAGACTGGGAGGCCTTGCAGCTATGATAACAAGAGAAACAGCCTGTGAGTGGAGAAAATGTTCATGGGACTGCTGTTCTAAACTACAAAATACTATAAAATGCTGCCGTTCACAGTGTGAGAATACTATGGAAAACTAAGTGGGCTATTTTATTCCATTTTTAGGAGGGCAATAGGCCTGTGACTTTTGGTCTTTAATGAAGTTGTGCTTCTAATGTGTTTCTAGACACTCTCTCTCACTCTAATATATATATATATATATATATATATATATATATATATATATATACACATATACACACACACATGTATATATATATATATATATATATATATATATATATATATATATATGTATATACACATATGCATATACGCTCACATATATACATATACACACACTTGCATGCATGCAAACATACACAATACCACATGCAAATAATGGATTTAATATTCTACAAGAAAATGTTTACAAGTATTTGTTTCTTACTGTTATAAGGTGCAATGGTTCACACTGTCATTTCACACAGCTTGGCACATCATTGTGATTTTTTTTTGCTTGAGTGCATTCTTTTCCCATGCAACATGTCCATGTGGGTTTTCATTGGAGTTTGTAACTTCTTCCAAATGCAAAAGACAGGTTTAGTAGTAGGTCATCTGGTAAGCTTGAAAATCACCCGCAGGTACGTGTGTGTGTGTGTGTGTGTGTGTGTGTGGAGGGGGGGGGGGTCTGCATAATGAAACTGTTCATTCTCTGATTGACTGGCATCTCATTTAAGACTATTTGCATGCCTTACATCTGTGTTCTGACAGAAATGGCTCCAGCTCTCCCATAAAAATGCATTGATAAATATATAAATGCTACTGATGCTCTCATTGCAGCAGCAAATAACATTATGGCTAAAATTCTTTTATGTAATTAACCCGAACTACTCTGTTATTGCTTACATTTCTGACTTTTTATGAAATATTTTGTATTTCACATGGGCTGAGACAGAAATTGGACATTATTGATCAGTATGCTAGCCTGGCAAACATAAATAAAATAAAATAAAATCAAGTAGCTTGCTCAATTAGGAGAAGGGGAGGAGAGCTAAGATTGAAGCTCATTACATATTAAATTTATTTAATTACTGCTATCCAGGAATATGACTGTTGCTTACATTTTCTGTAGTCATTTTGCTCCAGGTTACAAACAGTTCTAAACATTCCTCAGTGGGGACAAGAATGGCTGAAGGTTACAACTAGATACATCTTCATTCCTTACGTGAGACTAATATACATGCACACAGATGGGTCGTATGCTTCATTATCATAGAATGCCTCAGCAGCTGAATACCTCATCCTCTACATTTGTATCTTTGTCTTATTTCCAACCCACTTCCATCAGGTGGCAATGAACTTTCTGGCAGTCATAGGACTATTGTGCTGTATCAGTAAACATTCCCTCATTCTTCCTCTGCCATAATGCCGGGAGATCATACTTTGTATCTAGCTCTAGGATTGTTACAATGAATGAAACATTCACTCTATCTCTGCGCTTTGTCAATGGGCCATCTTAGTGCAGTAATAACTGACATTTCTACAGAATGTGATTCAACATCATTCAGACTATGTATATTATATTCCTTTCATTTCTTCTTTGCATCAAATCATGGCCTGCCTCACTCAGTGCTCCCATTTAGAATGCCAAAAGAAGTTCCCCCAAAGATTAGACAACTAAAGTTAAACACTAGGCATAAGTTCTAAAAGGGTTGGATACCAACTTAGACACCACTCAAAATGGGGAAAAGGAAATGCTCTACCCTCCACATCTGTGTATCTTCAGAGTTAGAGTAATTAAGTAATGGGTTCTAGGAGTACAGAGGCTTGGCCTCTTCAAAAAATTAATGGCTTACATGTACTGCTTGAGTTTTGTAGTACTTGACTTTATGCCATTAAAACACATAAGACTTGTGAGCTTTACATAACACAGTGCATTATTTAAATGGAAAACCTCAATGATTCATCAGTTTGCATTTATAAGATTATCCTGTACAGAGCCAAACCCTTCCTTGACTAAAATATTTTTATTTTCAAACACTCACAAAATTAACACACAATACAAAAAAATTAAAGTTCATAGCTGTGCATAATTAATTTGCTATAGGATATAATATCTTCTTATCATGAAGGTTCTGCATATACACATTTTCATTAGGATAGTCTAAAGTAGAAAGAGGGTTAAGTGACTTGCCTGGAGACAGGTAAAGTATTATTTAGACCAAATAAGATTTACAACTAAGGTCAATACTGTACAACTAAATTACAGTCTTCCTGCTTATATTGTATTCAGTCTGTTTAGCTTGCAAAGATTGACATACCTGCCAGCCTGTAGAACTCCAGAAATGGTGAAGAGCCCAAAATCTGTAATGACGATTTTCCCATTATCATAAAATATATTTTTGGATTTCAAATCTTTGTGCAAAACTCCTTTTGCATGCAGGTAACCCATGCCCTGTGAAAACAGAGGTAAAAGAAAACAAAACTTAGCAAATAAATGTGCAAATTAGTCATTTAGTCAATTTAGTTAAATAGCAGATTAAAGCCAATGAGTATATGCAACCTGCATCTGGAACTGAGTTTATTTATAAAGTTGGACACACGCAGTCTGCTATGGTATGTAACCATCTGGCAAGATATATATATATATATATATATATATATATATATATATATATACACACACACACACACACACACACACACACACATGTATATATGGGTCTATTTTATTTCATTGAAAGTTAATTTCACTGAATTTGAATTCACTCTGACCAAATCGCTGAAAGCTCAAATTACTGAAGTCTCATTTCACCAAATCTCATTTTACTGAAGTGAAGTACTGGCACTGTGTAGTGTACTGTTGTTGTTGTCGTGTCTTTCGGCTTTTCCCGGTTAGGGGTCACCACAGCGGAACTCTGGTCCGCTAATGATTGGCAGTAGATTTTTACATGCCGAGTTGCCGGCCCTGAAGCACAACCTTCAACAAAGGTATGCCCATTCATGCATGTCTCCACACAGAAGACGCTCTAGCTGAGAATCGAACAGGACAACATCTCACTGTGAGGCGACAATGCTACCGCAGCACCAAAATGTGTAGTGTACTGTAAGGCAAGTAAAAGGTATATGCCCTTTTCCCCACTGTAGTGCGATCCTGGAGTTAGTACATATAGTTAGTGGGGGTGTTGGGGGGTGTAGGCCCCCACTTAGTTTGGGTTTATTGTCTTCTGGAAAGAGTTAGTCATCGGTGTTGTAAGTATGCATGTCTACGGTTTAAAATGTATTGTTTCTAAGCTTTCTGTGAAATATAATACAAAATCAAACTAGGTGGGGGACTATGCCCCCCACACCTCCCACTGTGAGGGATGTGCCCCCCACCCCACCAACTAAATATACTAACTTCCCGACTGAACATTGGGGAAAAGGGCATATACCTTTTACTTGCTTTACAGTACTTTACACAATGCCAGTACTTCACTTCAGTGAAATGAGTTTTCAGTAATTTGGACTTTCAGCGATTTGGTCAGGGCGAATTCAAATTCAGTGAAATGAGCTGTCAATGAAACAAAGTAAACTCATATATATATATATATATATATATATATATGTATATATATATATATATATATATATATATATATATATATATATGTGTGTGTGTGTGTGTGAGTGTGTGTCAATCGAACTGTTTAAATGGAGATGGATGTATAGCGTGGAACGGTATATTTATCGTTTCCTTGCTGTTATGCGATCTCAGAGTTGGTATATTTAATTAGGAGGGGGTGTGGTGGGTGTAGGGGGGCTTGCCCCCTGCAAAATCTTAAAAAAGATTTTTTTTGTTTTTATTTACTTATTTATTTTTGTATTTCAATTTCGGAATTTAACAAGTTTGATCACATGGGCTCAACCATAAGCAATTCAAACCTGTGAAAGTTTGAAACTTGGAAGTAGACCACACATATATATATATATATATATATATATATATATATATATATATATATATATATATATATATATATATATATATAGGGTCTACATTAGAACGACGAAAACGTAAAGTCTCGAACGCTCACATGAGCGAATAATCATAAACCCGAAAGTGGTATTTTGGGATTGCAGTACAGTGAAGATAGTAATATTTGCCCTTTCCTCACTGTAGTGTGATCTCAGAGTAGGAATATATATTTAGCAGAGGGGGGTGGGGGGCTGCCAATTTTGAGATTGTGATTATTCGCTCATGTGAGCGTTTCTGAGTTTGTGTGTTCGGTTTTATGATATAGACCCTATAAATATAGGGTCCCTATTAATTAATTGAACTTTTAAAAGTTTGAATGTCATATGATCGACCCCATATGATTGGACTTTAAAAAGTTTGAAGGTGAAAAGCAATGGCTCCATACGGTAAAGAATGGGAACATTTCCCTTTTCTGCACTGAAGTGCAATCTCAGAGTTGGTATATTTAAGTAGCAGGGGTGCAGGGGGACTTGCCTCCCCCCCACTCAGAGCATTGAGGTAAGTTTTTTTTTATTTTTTATTATATTTTTGATGTTTCAAACTTCGCTCATTTGTTGTCGAACATATGAGGTTTAAAGTTTTGAAACTTCGAATATATAATATGGACCCTATACATACACACATACACAAACACACACACTTTTTTGGGGGGGGGGGAGGCTGGCCTTGAAAGTTTTTAGATAGCACCTAATAAACAGTACAAGGTTTAATCAAAATGTAGAAGGTACAGTGTAATGTGGCTTGGAATTCCAAGTCAATCAAAATACCATCAGCATTCCATGTGTTAGGCTTTGTGACTACTCCCTTCTACTGACAGGATGTCATTGCTAGATACTGCCCCTTCATTTTAACAAAAGTACACAGACAAAAACCACATCAAGCCATAATGGTTATTTTCTTCTGCTCTTCAAAACAAAATCACCTTAAGAATTTAATTCCACATCACGCCAAACTCTCTATTCATTGGTGATTTAAACTTTTCTGTGAAGTAATCACTTACAGTCATATTTTAGCTGCAGTTCTACTACTAAAACAATAAAACAAAAAGCCTGCATATCCTAAACACACACACACACACACACACACACACATATATATATATATATATATATATATATATATATATATATATATATCTATATATATATATGTGCATGCGTGCAAAATTAACATACATTTCCTTACATACTATAAAAAGTTTACTACATACATACTAAATTACTAATTGTATCTACCAGTTAATAAATATGTACTAAATGAATAAGCCCATAAAATGGATTTATGGTTAAAAAAACAAAAGAAAAAAGATGTATCAAACAGGAGGTAATAAAACTTTGAATTCAGCATTGCACAAGGTTGACTTTAACAAAAAACACATCAATGCATATCTAAATGTACTACCTCCAAGATCCCACAACCTTGGAGGTAAAGAGAAATTTAATTTTCAGTGCAGATACATAATTTCTCTAAATACATTACACACCAACTGAATGGTTTTGGTTTCCATCACGGATGGGACTATATGCATGCCTTTACACATCAAGTACTGACAGCCAAGACAACAGTCGTCCTGGGAAACAGAACACCGTAACCGTGCAGACTCAAAGGCTGTTGAATATAACATATCTTTGAAAAATTCAGTGATCCCCTTCAAGGAAAGACTAAAGACCCTGTATAAGAAAGCAACCATGGCAAGGGAGTATCTTCTTCTGCATACACTTGAACATAAAGGAGGATATAGTATAGATAGTAAATTTCAGCATGCCATTGCACATAACAATCACCTATGTCTATACCTGTATAATATCAGCATTAAGCACACTTACACATTCACACTTGCTGCATGAAAAATATGTGTAGCACAGTACCAGCTGTAGTGGCATCCTGCTTGTTATTGTGTTAAATGTCTGCCATGCTGTCTTACTTGTGAAAGGTGCTTGGCACTAACTGCAGAGCTTCAGTATGCCACACAAATACTGCCACAGCCATTAATTATTCCAGTGCCAAGTACCCCTTCAAAAAACTGTCATTATATTGCTTCTTGACAAAATGCCCCATGGTTTCCTACTCAGGCTCTTATTTGATTAAACATATCAGTTGTTTAAAACAAACAACAATTCCTATTTAGCATTCCAGAAATATATACTAATTTAATAAATTAATATACCAATGCATATATATATATATATATATATATATATATATATATATATATATATATATATATATATATATATATATATATATATATATAAAGCTTCTATGGCCATATCTGCCTAGATGTGCATTTTAAATGGCCATGGCTAATTTATTGTGCCATTTTCTCAAAAAAGACTATATGCACCAGTTTCTTAAAATTTCTAAAATATCCAATTCTTATGTTTGACCACTGATTTCATTATCACATTGTTTCAATAATATTCACTTCTTCTTAAAGTGGATTATCACTGCTACATACTCTGAAAATGTGTTGATTGTCAACTTATCCATTCTGTCTGCTGGAGACTCTCCCAGTTATATAACCCAGTTTCACTTACTTTGCTGCAGACTTTTTATAGTATCTGGGATTTAATAATCACCATCCTCCCAAGTCATTATCATACTCCACAAGTATAAGGGTCATGAACCCCATATATCTGTGCACTGATCTTTTTTTTTTTTTTTGAGAATGTGTATCTCCACTGTGCATTAAGTTATCTTTCTTTGCTGTTTAATAAAAACATCAAACTTTAGGCGAACTTTCTATGTTTCTTTCTGCACTGTCTTCTATCTGGTCTTATGCTCCTTCTGTTATGTCCACTGACTACCAACGCTTGATGTAATCTCCAAATAAGGGTCCAATACTACTCAATGGAATTATTCAGAGAAAATGTAATCACTAAATTATTTTGACAACTCTTTCATTTATACAGTGCTACCTAAACAAGAACACTGAGTACGGGAGGAGACCACCACATATTGCCAACTGCAAGACTGCAGTACCTTTATTTAGGCTACATTAAGCAAAAAAATCCTTTCAAATATCAAAAAATGTTCAGCAAAACATATTTGGACAGGATATAGTACTTTTATTCATGTCTGTCTTGACCAGCAGACCATTTTTGGAAGTAGAGAACAGATAACTCAAAAAGAAGCCCTTGGCAAAGGATAGGACAAACTCTCCATAACCATCATACAGGAGGTTTTCCTCTTACACACCCTTATGTAATATAGCATCTACCAAGGGCATATGCACTCAGGTGATGTAACACCTTTGTGATGAAATGGCCTGTCAAGTAAATAAGCTTCAAAAAATTCACAGTTACAATTCAGACGATCATTTTGCTGAATCTGTCAGTGGATAACCTCCAGGTTCCTCTTTCACTTAGCAACTGCTGTCCTCCACACCAATATATTAAAATACATGTCTAAGCATAATTCCTGGTGAGGTTTCAAGAGTAATTGCTAACTTTGCTACTACATAACAGCCTGTCACTCTCCTCTGAGTCTGGCCCCATAGTTAATGTTTTACACACCAGTACAAGTAAGTCAGTGAAATATTATTGCATGTATAGAACTTATCCTAAATTGAGCTGTCCTGCTACAATTATTTTTATATTTCCAAGTCTTGATGCATTTCTACAGTTTGTGGTCCACAAAAAAGAACATAATTTAGTTGATCTTCCATTTATTATGCTGTCTGAATGAGCACAAAATTCTCTTCTGGTCCATTTTACTATTTTACATTTTTATTAAAAACTCACCTACAAATTATAGCAGTTGCCAGTCTAGCTGTATACAGTTGACATAATTCTGTTCCACTCCAGCAACTCCTTTCAAACTCTAGAACACCAGCACCAACTACAAGGTCACTTCAACTCATGTTCTGTGTGGATTACTAACAAAACTCCTTATGCCTTAACTCATCCAAGACCAAATACATGATCTTTGTGACAATACCCAGACTTGCCAAGCTCACAAACCACCTACATATCAAAACTGTGAACAATACTTCTATTGAGAAAGTCATCTCCTTTACATAACTGGGTTTATGGCTGGACTCATCCTTCACCTTTAAAGTACATATGAGAAAACTAGACAGAAGGAAAATTACCTTCTGTTCTTGGCAGGACAATATCCAACATTATATCATATTCTGCCTGATCTGCCATAAGTAAAGAGGTCCTTTTCTCATGGCTAGAATATGGTCTGCTATTTATTACTGCTGTCTCAGAAAAGAACAAGAATGCCACCCAAACCCTTTTAAACAAAATATTTAGATTTATCACTCTATCGCCCAAGAACACCAAAGTCTAACAATCATAAATGCCTGTCAGATATACGGGTCTATATTATAAGACCGAACGTTCACAACCGCAAACTCCTAAACAGCGACACATAAACGCCGAACTCCGAAAATAGCGAAGGATGTAAACATCGAAATCCAGAAAGCCGAACGCATTTCCAACTACAACAGTGCCATACAGGTAAGCAAAACCTATATAAACAAACTTCATTAAACACACTTTTGCAGGGGGGCAAGCCCCCCTGCACACCACCCTACTTAAATATACCAACTCCAAGATCGCACTACAGTGGGGAAAAGGATATATTTCTTCTTCTCCATGAGCACTCTGCTGGCCACGGAAGTACGTTCGGCATTCTGGATTTTGATGTTGACATCCTTCGCTATTTTTGGAGTTTGGCATTTATGTGTCGCTGTTTAGGTGTTTGAATGGGGACAGCACGCAGCTTGCAGTCGTCTGCAGACTTGGTCAGCCATAGCCCACTGTTTTTTTCCTGCACATCAGAAAAGTATATTTCAAACAACAGAGGCCCCAAGACAGATTTCTGGAGTACGCCATTTGTTACGGGATTACTGCTTTAAATGGCTTCCCCTATTTTGATTAGGTGGGTTCTATCAGTGATCCAGTTTGCTGCCCATATGGTAACATATGGATTGATGACTAGTTGACAGAGTTAATCTATTATACTCGAGTCGGGAATAGCATCAAAGGCTTTAGCCAGGTCAAGATAGGCAGTGTGCACTGTCTTCCCCTTGTCCATGGTCTTGCTGACCATCCCAAAGAAGTTGACCAAGTTTTAACAGGTGTGACCTCTCCTTGATGAAACCAAACTGTGTGGGATCAAGTGTTTGGAGGTTTCCAATGTCCTTGTTAATGAAGTCCATGATAATCTGTTCCATGGCCTTGCTGATCAGGCTAGTTAGGCTGATGGGTCTATAATTTCCTGGATCAGTGGACACTCCACCTTTGTGCAAAGGGATGACAGTGGCTGTCCTCCACTCAGCTGGGATGAAGCCAGTAATCAGGCTTTGGTTGAATAGGGTGCCTAATGGTGTTGCAAGTTCCTCCCTGAGTTCATATAGGGTGCAGCCTGAGATGTTATCGGGTCCCATGGAGGCTGTATATTTTGACCAAACAACGGAAATTAAACAAAGAAAAACAAAACCATTAATAACCAAGGTCTAAAAGACTGTCACGGTCTGTTGAAAACTTGATTTGCAACAGTAAAAGTACTCGGAGCATTTCCGCAAAACAACAAAATTTATTCAGCACACAAAATCCATAAACTTAAAATAAGCACTTTCATCCCTTATGTCCATGGGACTTCATCACAGTAACAGAACTATGATCCACTACAGTTTGAAACCTCAATAGCCCGCAAAATACACTGTATCTCCGAAATTTAAAGTGACAGTACAATTAAAACAAAAACTGCTGTCTAAGTAACAAGTCTCATACGTAAAACATTCTATAAAAACATATCTCATAAATGTTAACTATAATAAAATAATATGATGTAGTTAAATATAATGTAATGTAAATAAAGTAAAATAAAATAGTCTTTCAAGCAGTAAAACCGTTTGATATGTGGAGTTATATAAAATACATTAATGCCACTTAATATGTTAATGCCCTTAACTTGAGAAAATAGGACAAAGAAATAAAATCATTAAGTCCATTGGGACCTGTGGCATTGGTCCTAATCTGCCATTCAGCCTCTTTACATTTTAGCTGAGCCTGTAGTTTTTGCCTTTGAGGGGGCAGTGATGACTTGCTCCCTAGAGATAAGGGGAGGGGGGCAGGTGATGAGAATGTTCTGATTTACTGAAGGGCAACAGAGGGTGAAGTTTTTGCTGAACCTGTCTGCCAGCAGGTTGGCTATATGTACAGCATTTGTGCATGTGGTGTCCTTGACCATCAGTTCTGAGCAGATATGAGTGCATCCTTTGAGATTGCAGGCAGATGTGAAGGAGTATACCTTTATGTTAAGCAGTCGGTTCCACCTGTCTGATGGAGTAAGAAAAGCTAAGTAATGCCAAATGAGTAAATTATTTCTATTTCATTATAGTAACCAGATAAGCCCAATGTTAGTATATGTACATTTTTTCCTGAAGTTCATGCCAAGCATAACTAAGTTGCCAGTGAAGTTGGATGCAATTGAGAAAAAGTTTCCTAGACTTAGAGATAGTACCTTTAAATTGATCTGTTTCAAGCAACTGTTTAGGATGGCACCGACTCATAACGGGGCAACAGAACATGTTATTTACTACAGTAGTTAGAAGAATAAATGGGGATGATATTACCAAAGACAACAGCATGTTTTCAAAAATTGGGGCATAGAAATTGAAAGAGGTGTTCAACATGTTAAGTACCAACCTCTTTGAGTAAATATAACTGCAATAGTTTGAGGAAAAAACCCACTGTTCCATGCCTTATTTAAACAGATACAGTAAAGGAAGGAAAACATCACAGGACCATCATTACTTTTATCAAAGTACATAAAGAATGGACATAAAATATAACTACATTCCTGATAAACACAGAAACAGCTATCAAAATAGTGTAATATATGATTTAAATTAAAAGTACTCAGGTGTTATCAGCCATTCCAGTGGACTCTGCTCCTGTACGTGTATGCAACACTTATATGAAACGTCCTTGTACTCATAAAACAACATAAGTGACCCAATTGCAATTAAGAACATGGTCTTACATGCTCTGAGCAAAGTTATACTCTGAGCCTACTGTCTAGCCTTGCAAAGAGTTTAACATATGCATGTCTATATCTCCTTCTAATCTGCATACAGACTATAGCCTTGAAATAACCAAAACATGTATAGACAGACAACCAATGAAGCATTTAGGAATTTGAATCTGAATGCTGCTAAATTTGATATCATTATTACAAGTAAAGATGATTGTATGATCAAGTTCAAAATATATCAGCATTTTTTTCTTATTTTTAGTTCTTGGCTTCATTAGATTCAGAAGACTCAAATAAAAATGTCACTTTTTATATTTCTGAAAAAATATATCTGTATTCTGTCAACTTCTTACTAAAAAGAAGAAATCTATGCCACAGAGTTGTAATATAAAAAATGCATTGCGAAAACATTTATCCATTCTCTAATAATTACTTTATCCTATTCGGTGGAGCTAGAGTGTATCCCAGCATTCAATGAATATAAGACAGCGAACTAATCCTGAGGAGGACACCATTCCTTTGCAGGGTAATCACCCATGCTTACCTACGAGCAGATTAGCAGACTGCTAATTCATTTAAAACATGATTTTGCAATTTGAAAGAAATTGGAGCATCATGCAGAAACCTACACAGACACAAGTAGGATGTTCAGACTCCACACAGAAGGCATCCCAGAACAGGTAAATTCAAATATTTATGACTTTGTAAAATGTATTCTATGTGAAACTATTTATTTGTTTTACATCATTTATGATAAGACTTCAATTCCTATATCTTTATTAGGCAGGCAACCTAGGTCACCATATTGAGCCTAACCATGGAACACATAGAGTTGAGTGGGAAGATTTGCCACCCTACTCAATGAGGGCCATAACTGTTTACCTCATGAGTAAAACAGTGAGTACCCACCACTTCTGAGGGTAGAACTTGAAGACAAATGTATTCTACTATATAACTTGAAAGATGAGCTTGCTTGATAAGTAGGTGATGCTTTGGGGGATGACCCTCTCTCTTTCCAAGAGGTCTTGTCTATTTTGTAATGTAGGCTGAGGTCTCTGAAATGAGTGCTTTTAGTGTTAATGTTACTTCTGAAGTGGAGGACATATAGTAAGGCAGGAACATTCATACCTAGAAGGGAAAACAGAGATAATCAAGTAGAAGCCAGTAAGACACACAAAAATTGACAGGGTTATTAGTATCTTTGAAAAGATACGGGTGCTGTCACTTTTTAGTTAGGAAACATTGTGGCTTTTCTAGGTGGGTAAGGTATTCAGAGTACTATGTTCCAAATGATGCACCTTCTTCTACAATTAGCCTGATGGAACAGAGGGGGATTATGACATCCTTCGACCGGGAGGATATACCCTTAGTAAAAAAAAAAAAAAACTGGGCAAGTTAGAAGGATTTCTTAACTATAACTCTTCTTCTTTTTTCGGCTTTGATTTCTTAACTATAACTGATTATTAATAATAGACTTAGATATCTAATGACTAGTTGATATTAATCAATGTTCCATTTACATGGTAATCAGCAGGATAGACTTGTTTCCCAAAGGTAACGATACTAGACTTTTGGTATTAAGTTTAAGCCTATGGTCAGTACAGAAAGTACTGGTTCTAACAAGCCCATATTGGAGGATATAACTGAGTGTGTGTGTGTGTGTGTGTGTGTGTGTGTGTGTGTGTGGACTAAGAAATAGTACCCAATTTACAGTCATCCACAAAGTTGTTTATCCATATACTGTTGACATCTGCTCACATTGGGGAAGTAGATTCTTAAGAAGAGAGGACCCAGGACACTGCCATGGATGCCACTAATGATGTGCCTTTTAGATGAGAAGGTACCACCAACATTGCTGTCTGCATTTCTTTTTAAAGGAAGTTTGCAAAATAATGGCTGATATAAGGGTTTATGTTTAGACTTGGGACTTTGTCAATAATGCCATTATGGAGAATCATATCAAAGACTTTACTAAGATCCAGATAAACAGTAACAAACAGAATAGCATTTTCTTTCACATCTGTGACATTTTCAAAACATTAACCAAATTAAGGACACAGAACTGGAGTGTTAACCTACTTTAACAATACTCTCACCACTATCCAGGACATTATTTACCCTTTTGTATAGGGAAGACTTGGGGAAGGTATGCCCATGGCTTTCATAAGATATTAAAAAGCTCTGGAAGCAGGACTTTACTGGCTCATCCTGGAAACGACATCAGATTGGCACTAACCTGCAACAAAATTACCTCAACTTAAAGAAAAAAAATTCTGCCAAAGTCCTTTATTTAAGAAGCAAACAAAAAAAAAACAATTCTGGAAAGAGATAAAGCATCTCACATGACAGCTTTCCAACTTATTTCACCCTCTCATGGCACCAAGCAATATTTCAGTAATACTATAGAAGCAGATACATCTTTCATCTCCTCCATCTGCAACATCACAAACTCCTTTTCTCAGACTATACTGCAGCCTTCCACTTCGGAGAGATATCTTCTAATCAAACAAGAAACCTTTTAAAAAACTACAGCAATCTTCTGCTGGAATCATTAAACTCCACCCTTCTTTCCTTAGATCGACAGCATATACTATTGTAAATCCTCTTACTTATGCATACAGTTTGTGTTTTACACTGGTATTTTAACTCTGTTTTTAAATGTTCCATTATTAATCCTGTGCCTAAGGAGAATACCCCTAAATTACTCAAAGTCTTTTGCCCTTTATCCGCCCTCTATCTTCTGTCTAAAATTTTTAAAAAACTTTCTGCAAACAACTTCTTAAACACACATCCAGCTGCCCTCTATCTTCTGTCTAAAATTTTTAAAAAACTTTCTGCAAACAACTTCTTAAACACACAACCAGCTTGGTTAAATACTATCTAAAAGGATGCAGTCTGGTTTTAGACAGGATGCTTGCCACGACCTGTAAATGAAGACCCATTACAGATTCATAATGTAGAGAAGAACAGTTGTGAAATAGATTTAGTATTGGATATTGACTTATTATATGTAAATTTATGCTCCAGGATATGTGGCTTTTCTAGCTATGATTTAAAGTGTACACATTTTTTTTTATTTTGTAAGTGTCATTCATAAATTACAACACTTTCTGCTCTAGAATGTGATCATACCTCTCAACCTCTTAGCACAAGAAATCTGGACAAAGCCTAAAATAATGTGGGGACAATGGCCCAAAAATGGGGACAGATTTTAAATATTGCTCTTATAAACTTAGAAATTTGCTAGAATAACAGGATTTCTGTTTGCATGCATTTCTTGAAAGATGAGAAAGCTGAAACTAAAATTGATGCCATTATTTAGTGACTTCAGTCCTCAGTGATTTGCCAGAAAGCCACTCATTTTTTGAGGAACAAACCAAAATATCTGGACATTTTGCAAAAATATGGTATGTATGTGATTTATCTAGCAGTTGCAAGGGATTTATAATGTTTTTATGACTCTCAGCTTATCAGACACCTTTCCAGTTCTGCAGTCCCTATCCAAACTAAATATAATGAAAAATTTGAAAATAAGCCCCCGTGGTGGAATATCCATTATAAATAAGCTATATAACAAGAGCAAGACATTACTTATTGCTCTTTAGATGCACACGTAAAACTAGTAAAGAGCTTATGGGTATGATTAGGCAGCTCAAAGCTGAAATAAGTGCAGAATAGTTACTGAAATCAAAAGTAACTAAAAGTCTTTCTTTAATGATGTCAGGATGCTAACTTATAGCCAGGAAACTTCACAGCTATTCTACAATAATACTACCCACTCTCACCCAAAAGTATAGCATAGCTGACAAATTTAGTGCAAATTGCACACCTCTCACAGTTAAAACTATCCCAGAGTCCATATTCCAGGCTACTCCCTATGATTACTCTAATTATATGTAATTATAATATATATATATATATATATATATATATATATATATATATATATATATAAAGTAATTATAATTATATATTGTCTTATGAGCACTATAATCATATATAACTGCATATTCTGTCAGCCCATTCGAAAGCTGAGAAGATTTCATGCAAGGACCCTGATAACCTATCAGGTGTATTGATTATCTAAACTCCTACTTAATGTCTTTAAGCATTATACTGGTTACATTACTGAAGCCGGAAAAACAACCATTTTATATCATTACACACGAGTGATCTATCCACTGACCCTGGCAACAACAGGCACAATAGATGCACTAGCCTTTCATGTAGTATATAACCTTAGACCTCATTAATCTGGACATTGGAAATCCCTAAACCCAGATTCTCATCAATTTGGCTTTGCCAAAGGCAGGTTCTACCACATTTATTCTAATCACTTTCTTTGAAATAGTCACTGAAGCAGTGAATAACAGGTGTGCAGTATGTGCAATTCATCTGGATCTGACAAAGGTCCTATTCCACATACAAGTTTTATACAGGACATGAAACATTAATATAAATCTATACGTTGTCTGGTGAATAGCTAACTGGTTGTTTGATAGAAACCAAGTAGTTGGAGTTTTAGGTGACTATTTCGTTTGCAAAACAGATGGCTCCTCAAATACCTGTTCAAGGGATCTAAACCTCCATCAGAAAATAAATAAGACACTTGGGCATGATAGAGTCATATCCCAATGCATCCCTCACCTCTGGAACAAACTTCTACTACAAGTCCAGTAGAGTAGCACCCTTGTCACATTAAAGGTAAACATAGATAACTGCATAGCCAGCCTCAAATTCTCCCATGTTCCATGTTGTGTTGCCCTCCTCAGGTCTGAAATGCATTTTTGAAAAAGCTTTATTGATGAGTCTTGCAATGGTCTTTATGTTGCTTAATACTTAACTGTGATCCCTACCAAAACTACAGATGACATTAATACTTACCCATGAAGTTATAAAACCACCCAAAACTACAAGCAGCATTAGGTGGGTATTTTTTCTTTTTGCAGGGTATCGAGCCTCTGTGTCCCCAACCCCCTTAATTTTATATTCTAATTCCACGGTTGCACAATCATGAGTTTTTTTTCCTGAAAGGATGAAGAAACAGCTCACACAACTACAATATCACATTGCAGTCATATAACGTGACACCATTCCAGGGCATCCATATTCATATGAAATGAGTCCCCCTGTTCAGATTACAGAGACAGACAAAAGAATTCACTAAATGGTAGGACTCGCTTCAAATGTCATTGTTCTCTGGGTTATTTATGTGATAGAAAACAGTAACTTTATATCATATAAAAATATAAATCTTTTTTCAGTATCATTTGATTAGCAGACTCACTGTAGTCACTTTTATAAAATGCTATGACTTACTTCTCAAGTGTAACTTCTGTTCAGTGTTGAGTTGTGACTGTTGTCTTGTGTCTTTAGTCTGTTAAATTTTCTGCAGTTGCAACAAATTGGCTTAAATCCCAAATTCAAGTTTCATCTACTGCCCACAACCATATACATACACCTCTAATTTCATAAAAGCATATCAATGGACTACAAAAATGACCCTTTACTGTTGCCATAAGTTCTCGGTTTTGTGGCATAGCATGATGAAGCTCTAAGTGTTGGCCTAACTGAGGTGTGTTTGATTAGCAGCACTGGTATTAGAGGCACTGGCAGGGACAGGATGTGAGGGGAGGCTGTCACAGGCTCACCCATCCTGGAATAAGGAAGGCAGGCAGTCTGACCAACTGCATTGGTGAAACCTAATGTCAGTCAAGTGATCACTAAGGCTAGCAAGGTTCAGGTGCCAGCAGTGCCCTGCTTAGTCAGAAAGGTCCGCACATGTGGTAGCAGGCATACACTTTCTGTGGGGCAGCAAAAGCGGAGCTGCAGCCACGTATACAGAATGCAGTTAGGAGTCTGTCCCACTTCGTACTGAATGATTCTCACTCACTCACTCACTCTCTAATGAGTTGCATCAGACACACAGAGTGACTCTGTGGACAGCCACTGCTATCCCCAGGATTTTCCATGCAAAGTGGGAAACAGAGGTAAGTTGCCTGATCTTGCTTCAGTACCATACACTCAGCACTCATACCTACAGACAGTCTCCAGTACAATTAAGGCATGTCTCTAGAATGTGGGAGGAAATCAGAGCACCCAGAGAAAACTAATGTGAACACAGGAAGTATAATGCATACAAATGTGTGTTGGAAGACTTGTGTTATGGCCAGTGTGTGTCTAATGACTGTGCAGGCATATAAAGTGGAAAACATATGCAATATATACATAACGTATGCATAAGCATTATTAATGTGATACACATGAACACAATTAGTGGTGAGCACTATGTCACACACTACCTGTGAAGTAAGGCAATAACACTTGTGCAATTCATTCTTCTTTTAGGGCTATATGATGGCCATCATTGTGATACAGAAGCACAGACATGTATACATAAGTGTCGCTCTTCTTATGTAAATTAAGAAGACGTTGAGGCTTGGGTGTTCATTTAAGTAGTTTATTGCATACAAATACATCAGGATGGATGGCAGGAACATGAAAGTTAAACTATCTAACTGACTGACTACACACTTGCATGCTCTCACTCTGGCTGCTCACTCAAAATGGCACTGTTGCTTGCACATGCTCAGTACTTATATGCATGTGCTGACTCACTGGAAAGCTTCTTAAAGGTATATCACACACACTGATGTACAATAAGGACAAAGGCATATAAGGCAGGCAGTCATAACACATCAATGGAGTGCAATCTAAGATTATAAGAACGACATGGCAAAAGTGTGTTGTATACTTGAGAAAGTAAATAATCATAACACAACATCTAATGTGCCATACTTTAAAGACTGAAGTGGTACACAACAGGACCATCAGAACAAAAGCATATATTAACTATAATAAGCATGTTAAAGAACAATTGTGATGGAAAAATTTAGACAACAAAGAGGTGTCACAGGGAATATATGTTTGACATAGTGATGAAGGTAGAAGGGAAGCATTATGACATTGCATACAGTCTAGTAGGGTGCTGTGGTGGAATGGCCTGCACACAAGGAAATAGACTCAGCATAAATATGGATACAGACATAAAATGTGAGGCTTCACTGGACCACAGATAAGTAAACCAACATAAGACTCACGCCATGGAGATAAAAAGGATACCATTAGTTAAAGGAACTTTGAAATGTGGCAAGTGCAATACATGTTCTCACATTATAAATACATTTCACAGCAGGAATAACATTAGGTTTGAACCTAGGGGTGCTTTTTTCTATAAAAGCAAAGGGGTAATATATGCCCTGAGATGTCCATGTCACCTATATTATATAGGTGAAACAAAGAGAGAGTTCCGTACAAGGTTCATGGAACATACAAGGGACATAAAAAACTGTAGGGAAGATAAAGTTATTGCTTTACATTTTAAAAAGTTTCATGAAAGTAATGCTGATTTATTATATGGTACTATTTTGGAACAGATAGAATGCATAGATGTTACAGATGATATATTAAAAGAAAAATTACTGTACATGGAAAGTATTTATATTTTAAAATATAATACATTAATTCCCAAATGTATAAATAATTAATTGAATTGGAAATGCTTACTTTAAAGAGTTAATTGTTGTTGTTTAATGTTTAATTGATTAATGAAATGTAATTAAGGATAGAGTACCAAAGGTATAGTTTTTTTTTGTAGTTTTTTATTCCATGAAGGTGGTAACACTGAGGCACTAGAATAAATTATTCCTATTTTACAAAGTAATAAGGACAACATTTGGATTCCAGTTGTGGTTTGAGAAATTTGAGGAGGTGAAGGTTGTGTTGTGTTGTGTGGTTCAGCATAAGACTCACACCTAGATATGTTGAAGTGTAGGTAAGAGCACATATGGAGGGGAACATGAGGAAAAAGTGCAGTGCAGTGCTAGCAGACTAATGTTCCTCAGAGCTAGCAGCAAGGCATGAGGATGCTGAGGGAGGAAAAAACTCTGCCACATGGGGACTCTGATAGCTCAGTACCTCCCTGTTTTGATATCACTGCTGTTCCTGCAAAGAAGTACAGAAGATCAACAACATCTGAGACATCTGTATCAGTACCTCCAGCACCACATCCATGTTCATGTGATGCTACTACTACCTTGTGTGCCTCATCAATACCTTCCTTCCTTTCTGACTGATGTTAACTCTCCCTGATTTCTGTTCTTCACAGTGTTTTGATTCATCACATGGAAAAATATTTAGTTCAAGCCTAGCAACACCAGCCTTGCATAAAGGCCTTTTATCTGCAGGCAGACATAAAACAAGGGAAAACATAAAACAGAGCGCTCCATACTTTATTAATTTAGTAATAGCTCTAAACATGCTATGTTATAAATGTGCTATATCTACAGCTGTATATGTGCAGCAACAGACTTGAGCTTTAACAACATTACGTGCAGCACACATAAGCACACGTGCATACTAAAATTTAATACATTGTGAACTACACTGCTGAGGTATATGTATCATTCTGGGCATTCTCATTGCTAATAATATTATCAGCCATGCAAATTAAATGACATGTGATGGCATGGTACTCCGAGATTTATTCACAAGCCCACCACTAAGTCCAACTCGCACCTTTACACATGCTTGGATGTATAGATGGATAGCTTGTTAGTTTACTGAAATTCTTGAGTTATGTTTGGGAACTTGAGGTGATCCTTCATGATGTGGCAGTACCTAGGATTGTGCTCTTGTGACAAACAACTGCGTGCACTTAATGGCCCTTTAGAACATTGCAGTGGTAATTACCTATATGGTCATGAAAACCTTGAGTGCTGAGCACTAGGTTGGCATGTGCTTCTAAGATAAATCTCACATAACAGGCAGTGCAGCTCTGTCCACCAACTGGCTTGGTAAATACTGCCATGGCAGTACCATATACTATACAACCAGCTTTGAATGTGGGTCACAGGATAGTATTAACTGTCTTGAAAAATACTGCCATGGCAGTACCATATACTATACAACCAGCTCCGACTGTGGGTCAAAGGATAGTATTAACTGTCTTGGCAAATACTTGCTATGGCAGTACCATATATTATACAGCCAGCTCTGACTGTGGGTCACAGGATAGTATTAACTGTCTTGGTAAATATTGCCATGGCAGTACCATATACTATACAACCAGCTCTGACTGTGGGTCGTGGTATACTATTAATTGTCTTGATAAATACTGCCATGGCTTTTCCTCTTGGTTATCGTGGATGTCAATATTTCCTGGCAAAATTTACTTAATCAGATGATAGCTATAGTCTGTATTCTTCAAACTCATTTATGAATAACAACATACACAATAATGTCCTCACTGTCATGACTGCTAAAAAGGTTTTGCACTCAGTTTTCTACGTTTCCTATCTTTAATGAATCTGAAAACCGCTGTCCACCATATGTGAAGTGCAGGGGCTTGATATCCACTATACAAAGTTTATGAATTCTACAAAGGAAACCCATTTGTACTTTAAAAAACATTTCTGGTTTTGAAATATAATATGACTAATACTGCACTGTCACAAATTGACACAAACTAATATTGGGTATTAACTACAATCCAGTGTGTACTGCATAGCCATTAAAGTGGTTACATTTTCCAAAACTAATCTAACTTTGTCTAAGCTTTCATATCATAACATATAATAAGAATATATAAAAATATCTATTTAGCTGATCAGGCACAACATTAAAACAACAAGCATTCTAGCACATTTCTATGCATAACAGTGGAATAAGTTTGGAATTGGGCTAGGGAGAACTCAAAAAAAGTGAAAGGACAGTAACATTCAGTGTTGTACATTGACATACTAATATATCAGTACCCAGTGAAAAAATGGTAGCATGTTGAAGTATCATATTTTATATGCTCTGAGTGAGAAGAGTGTAATATTTATTATATTTGACTACCATGGTAGAACACTGACCAAACAATGACCTGTTGCGGGCTCAACCCAAATGTCCAATATGATCCCTTTAAGCAGAATCAGCAGTTTTTCTTTACTGCTCTATACTGCCTTCATGTTATTTCATTCTCACTGGACAGGAAGACAACAGAATATGTATCTATTTCTATAGCTACTTCTATCTATATAGACAGATAGAAATAGATATAGATTATTTAATTTGCAGTTTCCTGGTCTGTATCAAAATGAAATAAAATTAAGGTAGAACTATATCAGTGTCAACAGTTCATTGTCTGCTTGTTTTATTACAGAATGTTTTAACTGCCATTAATTACGGTTTTATTTTCTTTCTTATAGGAAATACCTAGTTAATCCTCAACTCTGGAGGGCATTTGTTTGAAGTTCTGTTCAGTAATTCTCCAGTCAGAGCTTCTCCAAGTGTAACAAATGCAGATATGTAAATAACTTCATTTACATTTAAATTTAAATTTTTATTTGTTTTACATGTATCCTGTAATAACAAGACATAATTTGGATCTCTACATGAGCTGTCAGTCAGCAGCAGAACTGGACTGTTTAAAGTTCAAAACAAATAAACTGAATGTCAGAAAAACTGTTATTTCCATAAGCCTTTTACAACGGGTCTGCAAACAGCTTTCTCTGACAGATGCCAAGAGTTGTAGTGTTTCAGCATTTCAATTTCTGGCAGTTAGCAGTCAGTGAGTGATAAAATAAGTTTAGCAGGAGTGCTTGATTGTTGTTTAATTATCCTGTAGATTGTCCTTCTCTAACAATAAGACTAAAAATAACGATAAAGGTAATTTAACAGGATGGGGATATTAGGAATGTTCTATGCAATTCTTTTTAAAGGAATTCATATATTAAAGAAATGATCTAATAATGTCTTTCTCAAAAAGTATTCACAGAGGTCTGCACTATCATTTAAAGGGAAAGAGCAATACATGCTGATAAAGTTGCACTGTATATGACATTTCAGTTAGGTAACTCAGTGCTGTACTTCACAAATGGTAATAGCTACACTTTCAGAAGTATTATCCACTGATTGGCTCCATGTCATTATTTAACTATGGCCGTTAGTGATTACAAAGGTGTATAAAAAGGGAGTAACTGTACATGATAGCTACTTTATTATGGATTGAGCAGATAACCTAACATCTCACATAACTTTATACACAGTGCCTCAGAGGTCCACTGATGCTTTAATTCCTTCAAATCTGTTCAAGTTATGCTACTGGTATTTGGCCTTTATACAGATTTCTGAGAATTCTGGGAGTCACCCACGTCCCACAGAAATGTATCACTGCTGATAAACAATCAAGTTGCTAAGTAAATCTTCACCAGTGACATTTCATAGGGAATATGTTATCCAGCCCTTTTCTGATCGAAGTGACATGATATCCAAGTGTAATGCTAAATTTGAAGACAGGTGGAAAAGCATTCAGTGTCAACAATCCTAAGAAATAAAGAAAGGCATCCTTCTTATGTCATACCTTAGATGATTTTAGCATAATTATACCATTTTGATACAGTTCTTATTTATTAAGCTCATAAAAAAAAACATTTGAATCAGAAGGCAACTTTGCCCAAATAATACAACTTATTTTCACCAGAAAAAAAAAGAATATGCAGTAGGTGGACTGGACACTCTAAATTGGCCCTACGTGTGTGTGTGTGTGTGTGTGTGTGTGTGTGTGCGCCTTCTCTAGAAGGTTGGGTGCCAGGCTGGCAACTCGACACTGTAAAACTCATCTGCCAATCATGAGCGGACAGATGATCCACTGTGGCGACCCCTAACCGTGAAAAGCCGAAAGAAGAAGGGGTCAGTCTAAAATATATACATTGTCATTGTGTAATGATGCAAGAAAGTTTTTATTACTAAGTTTATATTAAAAATAAACTGGACCATTTCAGAGTTAATAGCCTCAAACTCAAACTCTCCCTTTATGAACGATGCATACCATAATGCATACCGTCTCCCAAAATGTCCACAAAAGTCAACCACTGATAAATACTGGATGTCTTCAGACATCCAATAAGTTGACTGCATTTTCAGTCCTCTAGCTAGTGAGGTCCAGAAACATCCACATTCAAAAGCAGGTAGGGAATAATAATTCCTGATTGTAAAACATCTCAATTCCTGCTTATTGAAAGAGCCTAGGATTGGTGTCCAGCTATGACAGTACTGCTAAGGATAAGGGTAGCTAAAGAATGCCCTACAGCATCAAAAAGGGAGCTCATATACATGGACAGTGACAGATCAATTTAAAGTAAAACTGAAGATATGAGGGCAGTAAGGAAAGAGAAATGCAAAAATGCCTCTTCAGTAGCATATGTGTTCATTCCACTGCTGTAAAGACACTGGCCTCCAAAAGTGCATAACTACTCCACAAGTGGAAAGCATTTCTATTACACCAGACAGCACTGAAGTGGTCTCATCCCCTTTATATCCGTAGATGAATGCCTGCTCAGGCGATCAGTGTTTACCTACTACACATCAGAGTCTGAAAAAAACTGAATGTAGAAGAGTAGTTAAAGCTTCATCAAGCAGCACTTGGGATCCTTTTTTTACATCTGAAATATTAGGCCCTTTCCACTGAAATCAGACTTATATGCTACCTACATTCCATACCTTTTTGAATGCTAACATTTTCTTCACTCATTAGGGATATTACAGTAGTATTTAAAGTTGCACAATTTAAACATCTTAAAAGTAATATGGCTCCAGCCTACCTACTCAGCACAGACTCCACGTGGGCCAGCAGAGTAATCCAGGCTGCAGAGAGCTGAATAAGCGACTTTTCTTGATACTAAGTATATTTTTTGTTGCTTTCCACATCTGAATACCTAGCGACTGTATTTCGCCTGCCTTTCTGTTACATTGAAGCTGTTTTTACTGCATTTAACTTAATATTGCACTTGGAATCCTTGTTTGTTACTATTTGACTGTATTTGTAGCAAATTCTTCTGTGTAAGCTGTAGTAGCTGATTCATAGCATTTATAAGTGTTTGCTGTACCTGTTTCTGCCTGTTTTGTGAAAAAAAAAAAAGAAAAAAGAAAAAATATCTCTTGTTTTTCCTGCTTTACTAGTTTAGTCCAGTTTCAGAGTTGCTGATTCCTGGGCTTTGGTTGTAGTTCCTGTGTACTGTTTCCTTGCCTTATTTGGGGGAGAGGAAGTTACCTTGCTTATCAGTGGGAGTGGGAAGCATTGAGCTGCCTTTTGTCCAGTTTTGTGAGGTTTCAGCCAGTAACTAGTAGTTTATTGGTCGTTTTGGGCCAGTTTCTAGCTTTTCCAGCCCCTGGTATAAAAGCGTAAACGCGCGTTTTTCAGCTTGTACCTACTCAGCACAGAATCCACGTGGGCCAGCAGAGTAATCCAGGCTGCAGAGAGCTGAATAAGCGACTTTTCTTGATACTAAGTATATTTTTGTTGCTTTCCACATCTGAATACCTAGCGACTGTATTTCGCCTGCCTTTCTGTTACATTGAAGCTGTTTTTACTGCATTTAACTTAATATTGCACTTGGAATCCTTGTTTGTTACTATTTGACTGTATTTGTAGCAAATTCTTCTGTGTAAGCTGTAGTAGCTGATTCATAGCATTTATAAGTGTTTGCTGTACCTGTTTCTGCCTGTTTTGTGAAAAAAAAAAAAAAAAAAAAAAAATATCTCTTGTTTTTCCTGCTTTACTAGTTTAGTCCAGTTTCAGAGTTGCTGATTCCTGGGCTTTGGTTGTAGTTCCTGTGTACTGTTTCCTTGCCTTATTTGGGGAGAGGAAGTTACCTTGCTTACCAGTGGGAGTGGGAAGCATTGAGCTGCCTTTTGTCCAGTTTTGTGAGGTTTCAGCCAGTAACTAGTAGTTTATTGGTCGTTTTGGGCCAGTTTCTAGCTTTTCCAGCCCCCTGGTATAAAAGCTGTAAACGCGTTTTCAGCTTGTACCTACTCAGCACAGACTCCACGTGGGCCAGCAGAGTAATCCAGGCTGCAGAGAGCTGAATAAGCGACTTTTCTTGATACTAAGTATATTTTTTGTTGCTTTCCACATCTGAATACCTAGCGACTGTATTTCGCCTGCCTTTCTGTTACATTGAAGCTGTTTTACTGCATTTAACTTAATATTGCACTTGGAATCATTGTTTGTTACTATTTGACTGTATGTGTAGCAAATTCTTCTGTGTAAGCTGTAGTAGCTGATTCATAGCATTTATAAGTGTTTGCTGTACCTGTTTCTGCCTGTTTTGTGAAAAAAAAAGAAAAAAAAAGAAAAAAATATCTCTTGTTTTTCCTGCTTTACTAGTTTAGTCCAGTTTCAGAGTTGCTGATTCCTGGGCTTTGGTTGTAGTTCCTGTGTACTGTTTCCTTGCCTTATTTGGGGAGAGGAAGTTACCTTGCTTACCAGTGGGAGTGGGAAGCATTGAGCTGCCTTTTGTCCAGTTTTGTGAGGTTTCAGCCAGTAACTAGTAGTTTATTGGTCGTTTTGGGCCAGTTTCTAGCTTTTTCCAGCCCCCTGGTATACAAGCAGCGCGTTAGCGATTTAGCTGAGCTGCCACTGTTGCACACTAGGGCAGCGCCGGTTAGGCAGGTTTAAACTATTCGGGCTACCTAAAGTCCACTCTTCAAATTTTCCCTTAAAACTACCTTCCTCGAACTATACTACTGATCTAATCAGCGTATCCTATAACTAAAAAGATCATCTCCACTTGACTCCAAGTAGACTATTCTCTATCTGTTAAACCTAGCACTTGCTCCTACAGTACTTATTACCTTGATACGGCACTCTTGTCATAGATAGTACCCCAAACAGGTAACCCCCATTTCTTGGTCACCCACGTCCCCCTGAATCTTTTTTAAAGTTTTTGTCTATCCTTCTAGCATGTCGAGGGATCAGTTGCTAGTGTCCTCTCCTGCTCAGCTGGTGAACCTGGGAATACTGAGGCAATGTTACAATTGCCTCATGAACACAGACAACCCTCTCCTCCTCCCACAAAACACAAATACATGCGAGAGATGCAACTATACGGCCAAACTGGAGGCTGAGCTCTCTCAACACAGGACTGGCAAGACCAGTCAGGAGGAGAAGGTTACCACACACACTATAGACCCAGTCTCACATAGCACCATTACAACCTCAAATCATACACATAAACACACAAAGACATACTCGGAGGCTCTGATCAAAAATCTACCAAAACAGCAGAGGCCACCAAAGCAGACACCCAAACAACCACCACCTCAGAACACAACACCTGCAACACATAGACCTCACAGTCAGAGTGTCAAACAGTCACAGCCCTTAAGGCCAAACACAATGCCAGACACACTAGTCATTGGTGACTCCATAGTCAGACACACTGACGTCCCGCTCACCAGACTGAGAAAGGAGAAGGTCACAGTAAGCTGCCTGTCAGGCGCTAGAATCCGCCACATAACGCAAGCACTCAGGTCTCTCAACAGTAAGTACAAATATGACTCAGTCATTGTCCACGCTGGTGTAAACGACCTGAGACGTACCTCCTTGGACTACATGAAAAGAGACATCGAGGAGCTCTCTGATTATGTAGCCCAGGCAGGTATGACCCTGACCTTGAGCAGTATCCTACCTTCACCAAGAGTGATGCCACAATACAGAGATAAGATGATCAGCTTTAACAATTGGCTTAAACACTGGTGTCATTCAAAGGGGATCCAGTATCTGTCTGCCTGGGATGACATGCTGGACAAGCCACGCTGCGCAAGGGATGGCTTGCACCTGTCACCCTGGGATTCCGGATATTGGCAAAGGCTCTTGCCACCCCATAGTGCCTTTTTAGGCAAGGCTCAAATTCTAAACCTACCACCCTAGAACACAAAAAGGAAAAAACTAAGGGTAATGCTGCTCAATGCCAGAAGTCTAAATCTCAAAATGCACGCACTCGAGGCCCTTCTCAGTATGGAGAACATCGATGTCTGTGCTGTGACAGAAACCTGGTTCAAGGCTCCTGAGAGCACCCCAGCGCTATCAGGTTTTACCTCATATCATGCTTTCCGGCCCCAAAATCCGGACAATACCAAGAAAGGAGGGGGGGTATCCATATTCATCAAGGACACCCACACCTCAAGACTGGTGGCAATGCACGATGCATCGGAGACCATCCAGGTGCAATTAACCATAGGCAAGACTGCTCTGCAAATTGTAGCATGTTAAAGGCCACCCTCACAAACTCAGGAACCTCACATGGCCTTCCTGAAAACACTAGAGGGGATAAATGTATCACCAAACACCATCATACTAGGTGACTTCAATTACCCAAATATAGACTGGGAACACTACTCAAGCCCAAACACCCTAGCCCAAAAGTTCCTGGAATTCATGAACTCAAATGCCATGGAACAACTAGTCACCATCCCCACAAGAGGAGATAACATACTTGATCTCATCATCACAAACATGGGAGCACAATGTTCAACACCGGAAGTATACCGCTCACTGGTGAGATCAGATCACAAACTAATCTCGCTGGAGGTCCTCATCCCTCCCCCACCTGAAATAAA
>NC_056733.1:302948987-303033987 GCF_019279795.1 Protopterus annectens
AATGTGTATAACAAATTGTATTGGATTGTAGAACAAATTCGAATGAATGATAGGAATAATTTTATCTCCATTCCTTTTGTCAATTACATCCTTCTCATATTTAAGAGATTTATTAATTCTAATTATATGGTTAAAGAACTGTTATTTTTATTGTTTTCCACAGCATATACAAATGAATGTTTAGAGACATTTTAATTTGTGTAAACTGTTAGGTCTTAAAAATAGTAGTTTAATTCTTTGGCATCAATTCCTAAATGGCAGTAAAGTACATTTGGCTGATTATCTTCCAGCTAGATATAATTTAGAGAAAAAGAATTGGTTGAATACAAATTTGTAAGGACTATGTTAGTGATAAAATAAAAGTATTGTTTGACTCACTAATGAATATCTGTCCCAAAAAATGTAGACTTTTTACTCAGTATTAACAGTAATTTGAAAAGTAATAAGTCATATTTATCTAGAATATATAGAATCATTAGAATTGATTTTACTCTTTCTGATTTAACATTTTGGAACAATTCTACAAAATTTAATAATGACGTTTTTTTCAGATGTAAATAAAATATATTTTTACAATCTACAGGAAAATCTACCTCTTCATTTTATTTAAAACCTTTTATATAGAAATATTTGCATATACTTTTTTAATTCCTCATAAAGTTGCATTAATATATAGATCAACAAATATTAATTCCTGGAGATGTGGTGGACCATTTGATATTGGATGAGTTCATATTGTAATAGAGTATAGAATAATATTTTCTTTTTGGGTAGAGTTCAAAAATTTTACTTTTTTGGATAGAGTTCAAAAATTCTACTCAAGCATTTTGGTGAGATAGATGTATAACTACTCCAACATTTATAGAATTTGTTTATTTAGCTAAGAGTGATTGTGAAAAAAACAATTAACTGTAAAAATGAGAACTACTAATGTCACCCATCAGTACATATCTATAGATCTTAAAACAATGAGAATCGCCAATTAGCTGAAACACCTGATGTTCATAAGGATCATTTGCATATATCCCATGTGACTCTGATACAAGAGGTTTGGAAGGTCACTCAGTGGAAGTTCTAGTTTTGCTGGTGATATCTATAGATATTAGAAAAAAATAATAGATTTACTTGAAAAGTATTAATGGTTTGAATATTTATAAGGAAATCTTGTTATAGACTTTTGTAAATAGTTAAAATAGTTGTTAATGTTTTAATAGTTTTTTTTTTTGATGTCATGTACAATTTTCTCACAATCTAATAAGTTTTTTTTTTAGAAAATAAAGAAATTCAGATGGCAGGGACACTGCTTTAAAAAGCAGGTATTTTGTATTATTAAAAATAACTAATATGAAGCCAGAGGTGGCTTATATAGCATAGATCATTCTAATACAATGGTCAGAGAGCTTTGTGTCTGGGCACACTATGAAGAAAAGCCAAAATCCAGACCTTTTCGGTTCAAACAGCATTCTAAATTCTGAAAGCAAAGCTCATAGACAATCACTGTTGGAAAACAAAAGGAAAAGACAAGCATTTTTATTTACTTACACTGTTAACTGGTAAGTTAAAGGGTTCAGGGACTCTTTTCAGACATTACCCAGGCCACAATAGCAAAGAAAATAATAAATAAATGACAGTGGAACAAAAAAAGAAATACTGCCATTAAGGCAGTTAACAAAGACTGCATGTACAATATATAGCCAAGGTGGGACAGTGAATAAGGAAGTCATTGCACAACATTTACAAGAAAGCATCCATTATTAATTAATTAAATTTACCATATAAACTTCATTATAAATACAGAATTGCATGTAATCGTACTGCGCGTCACTGTACTATAAGATGTTACTACAAAGTAATAGACTAGAAATCAGCTTGTGAATGTTGCATAGTTTTCAAATAAAAAAGGGGGGATAATTACATATGGATCATTCCATTTGCCCTACAGTGGAATCAAACAGACTAAACTTGCAAATCTATCATCTACTGTAGCATTGGGTTAGCCCATGTCTTCTATAACACTTGTATTTATTTTCTTTGAACAGATGGTCTCTGTTTTCATGAGAAGTCAACAGTTGGTCTAAACTCATAATGTTCTTTGACAGATTGCTCTAAACTGCTGGAACTAATTTTGAGATAACACATTCATACATAGCAGATTTAAATAGGGCCCTGCTTAACTAAATACAATGATTATTTCTAAGAGTGTAGGACTGGTTTCTAATCTGCAGTTTGCTTAGGAGTGGTGGACAGTAGACATCTTTTTAGATTTTGTAGATGAGTGCATTGAGCAATAAAGTATCTGTGATAGTAAATCGTAGCTAGCTGCTTTTGTTGAGAGCATTGCAGTGATGCTTGTGCATGCTACCAGATGTATGAATCTAAATAATTTCTCTGCTGACTGAATGAGCACAGTACGATGTGCAAACAGTAGTGCAGTTAAAGGGAGGCAGAATTCTAGTCTGAGGAAGTGTAAATGTATGGCAATGTCTCACCTAGTCTAAGTGTATGAGACATTAAGCTGTTAATATGAACTCATCCAACATCAGATGGTCCACCACATCTCCTGTGGAAATACTTTGTTGACCTGAACTTCTGTGTATAGGTGGAATGATAGGTTTTGGTTAGTCCTAGTAATCTAAAAAATGTGTTTTAGTGTCCCACACAACAAACACAGTTTTTTTTAAATCACGGTTTTTCTTTTGTCTGCATTTTTGGTTTCTGAGTTTGTGGTTAGTCCCATGTACCTCTGCTGGGTAGTGATGGCAAGTGGGGTACCCAGAGAGTCTGTAATGTTGAAGTTAGGGATATTACTTAGTTGTTTTTTGTTGGTTTGTTTTTAAAGATGCTAGAAAGTAGCACTGCTTTTTTTTTTTTTAACATTAATTTACAGCTTATTTTAAAGTCAGTTCCATATAGCGTCAAAATCCTTCTGAAGTTCACTGATAAGTACAGATGACCTTTTGTTGGTCCTCCTCAAGACAATGTCACTTGCCTGCATTATACAGTTAATCTGAGGCAGATCCCAGGGTAGGTCATTAATATACAGTGAAAATGTCAGAGGGCCTGGGATTGAACCCTGTTGGACTTATTGCGTTATTCCTCCCATTATGAGTGGCATTGTAAGATCTAGTCACTCAGAAAGTTCCACTTTCATGGAGAAACCTGTGTATGAAAGTTTTTTATATTTTATTTCACAGTTGTTTACCTGGAAAGTCTGACTAGGTGTAGATCCTGTTTACATTGTAGGCCTGAGGAGAAAATCTCCAGCAATATAGTCTAATTTTAACATGATAATGAGATAAAAACAGTACAATTTTAACAAGGTAATGGTTGTTATTAAATTCAGACGTTAACAATAATGAAGATAGTTTACATTGATAAGCATATAATGACATTTTAAATGACAGTAAGAAGTCAGGATTTGAAAATCAGAAAATATTGATAACATGAAAAGAAAGGACTGAATCAGAGCACCAATGGCTGTTTATGTGCAGTTATGTATGGGTAACTGGGAAAAAATCAGATGGTATATAATACAGATGAGAGGTAAGATATACTTAAAGAGGAAATAAATAAATGGTATCAGAAGTGGGGGGGGGGGTTAAACACAGTAAGTTTTAGTTCTATTGTACTGTTGTTCAAAGAGGATATTGTGAAGGATTTTTTAGGAGAAGGTGATTTTCACTAAGCCAGTTCTGAAATGAGGTGAAAGCAGTTTAAGTGATGGTTTGTAAATGGGGGAGGTCATTTCATGAACAGATGAAAGTGGTGCCATCTGCATATTGTATAACTGCAGATTGTAGGGATAATGTGTATAGGCTATTAATAAAAAATGTTGAAAAGAAGCAAACCAAGGAGGGAGCCTGGCGGAACTCCAGTAGTGACAAGGTGACAAGGAGAGAAATACTTAACTGATTGTTGATGATTAGTTAGGTAGCTGGAGAACCACTTACTAAGTGTAGTATTAGAAAGACTGACATTTTAGTGAGACGTTTGGTGTTGGAAGCTGTGTCAAAGGCATTGGAGAGAGACAGAAAGAGGGAAGGCAGAAACTAGGTTATTGTTATTTCTGTCCTTAAAGATGGCATCTAAAAGGAAACTAGGGCTTTTGTTGTGCTTTTGTTTGGATGAAAGCTGTGTTGGGTAGTTAAGAGCCTTTCCTGGTGTAAATATTCTAGTAGTTGCTGCTGGAACCATTTTTTTTGAGTATTTTTGACTGGGGACAAGATAGCAATGGGCCTGTAGTTTATTTCAGTGGAGTAACTCCCTTTGTGAAGTTGGATAATATAATTTTTTTTTCTAGGTAGCTGGGACACATTATTTTTGGACACATCTGTTGATTGAAATGGGAGACCGGGTAAACAATTCAGGTGTGAATTAGTTTTAAGCTTTCTGTTGGAAGGTTATTTGCAGAAGGTGAGCAGGGCTTATGTTACATAGAAGCAGTTTTCTATAGGAGGTGGGGAAAGATTTTAAAGAGAAGATACCTCTTTTGGAGGTCGGAGTTTCAGTAAGACAAGGGTCTGATTTTGTGAAATTTTGGGTAAGGGCAGCAACAGAGTCAATGAAATAAGAATTGAGTCTAGTAGCAGTTTCTAGGGGAGTGATATTTGGGCAAGGGTTTGGGATGCTAGGTGTTCCAGGGTATAGGATTTTGTTTACAGTGGACCAAATTTGGAGGGATAGTTTTTTGATATATTTGTGGTATAGATATTGCTTTTTCTTTTCTTCAGTGACTTCTGTTTTTATAAGGTTTTGAAGTCATTTATAGGACTGATGGTGGGCTGGGGAGTTTTGTTTCTGCCAGTTTCTTCAGGCTATATATTTTCTGCTAGAATGAGATAACCAAGGTGTTTGTTTAGCTTTAATTCTCTTTCTTCTGAGTATGGCAAGGTTGTTGAGAATATCTAAAAACCGTGAGTGAAATTTTAAAGCCATGTCATCTAATGACAAGGTTAAAAGGACAGATTATTTAATGAAATAAAGCATATTATCGAACGAGTTAGAATAGAAATTGGCATGTTTTTGGCATTCCTTATAAATGTACTGTTGCATATTCTGGACTGTTTGTCTCAGAACATGAGTGGGATGGTGGTCACTGAGGAAGTCTGGGAGTGGTTTAGGAAAAAGGTAAATATTAGGGGGTAAAACAAGGATCCAGTCAAATGTAGCTCCAGTATTAGGATTTTTGTTGTAGTTGGTATGAGAAGTAATTAAATGTGTAAAACCATGAAGGTTGATACTAGTGGAGGGGAAATATGTTGATAGGGTTTGCCAGTCAAAACTTGACATCACCAAGTATGATGGCTTCATTTGGGATGGAATCTGATGCCCTGTGTAAAATATCTTCTTAACTATGGATGCTATTACCTGGGGGAATACAAAGAGCAATGGTACATACTTTTTATGGTCATTTAGTTTCCAGTGGGAGTGCAAGAGCTCAGCAGAGTAAAGATTTGTTAGAGTGATAGCTAGAGGGGAGATAGTAAGGTAGTTAATGAATAAGATAGCAACACTTCCTGCTTTTTTATATAGTCTATCACGGTGGATGATATTGCAGCCTTGGTGAAAAACTTTTGTGCCTTTTATATGTGGCTTGAGCCATGTTTCAGTAAGAATGGCTATGTCAGGGGAGTAGTTTTTGAGCTGTTAGTAGAATTCTGTAACTTATCTTGCAAGGATACAGACAGACATTTAGAAATTTTGATTTATAAATATGGTGAGGGGATAGGTTAAATAAGTTTGAAGCAATTATGATGGAGAAGTCTTTGTCAGTGTTTTGTAGTGGGTAAATGAGAGTAGGTGATTGTATTATTGGTGGGATTGCTGACATGTAGAATGTAAGATGTGATAATTGAAAGGGAAGAATAGACAGATAAAGTGCATGTTTACAATGTAGTTCAGAAAAGAAGTGAAAGAATATAAGGTAGTGTTGTATAATAGTGGCTTAGCTGGATTGTTATGTGAAGTAATTAGAACAAGAATAGTTGCACTGGGATAGGTAGGAAGAAACAAAAATGGGGAGATATGTTATTACTAAGGAGGGGTACAGGTAAGTGGAGGCTGAAGTCTTGAGAAGGGAGGAAAATGTAGATATTACCTTATGTAAGATAAGTTACTGGGCTTAGAATAGGTGTGAAGTGTATAGAGTACAAATCTTATGAGGGAGTAGTGGAGGTAAAGTTAAAACAATAGAGAATGGGTGTGGATACAAGGTGTAGGGAGTGCTGTGAATGGATGACTGAAATGGGGAAAAAGTTGTGATTTAAAAACAGTAAGATAGATGGGAAGATATGCTGGTTTAAAAGATAACAGGAGGAGTATGAAGGGAAAAGGTAGGGAAATATGTTAATATAAATATAGAGTAGGTGGGGTGGGTGGAAATTGGGAATAGGGTAGGGCAACAGAGTGAGCCACATTGAAGCAAGGGTGAATGAGCAGCTTGGGCCATCCTTTGCATCCAGGAAAAACACAGTTAAAAATGATTATCTGCTTGTTATGTTTTCTGCAACTGCATAAAATTTGCAAAAATATTATCTAAATGAATGGGGTAACATTTCAGAAATGTCTGAATCAGTTCTAAACTTACTCTACAGTTATAGAAAAGTTATTAAAATACCAAGGTTTCCAAGAGTTATTTGATTATACTAGGATTGGGGTGGTGGGTTCTATTCCACCTGCTATTAAGGAGGGTCATTTTTATCAACATATAGTATGGTCTTGAGCAAAGAATTCACCTAAGCTGAATAACAGCTGCTGCTGCAATTAGATGACTGGGCACTTCATCTTGGTGTTACGATCTGCATATTTATTGCAGTTCTACAAACTATTTGCTTGTTCCAGCAGGGGTGGTAAGAAGAAGGTGGCCTGAATGGAAATAAATTATAGTGCTTACTGAAACAGGAAGAGAGAAAAAGGACAATCAGCTTCTGAAACATTAGGGAGAAATTAGTTAACAAGTGGCCTAAACCTAGCAAACTTAATAAATTGCACACATGGCACTGGAATAGTCAATATGAACAAGAAGTACTCAGTCCTTTGCCAGACACATAAGCTTCCAGTTGGGCAACTGGAACTTATCATTAAAAATATTAGAAAATAAAGTACTTATGAGGAAATGCTATTTAGTTACTATACTCTTGATGGACGGTAGAATGGCTAACCTCAGTATAATGCAAGACTCCAGTTAGTCACAGTGACCAGAGAGCCTCTGTGCTCAGTTTGCAGAAAGACTATAAAAAGTGGCATTACTATTAGATATCCAAGTATCAGCTTAAAAACTATGAATCCAATGAGAAACTAGATTAAACATTCTTGCAATCATATTTCAATTATTACTTTAGCAAATGTACTCTAATAAAATTTGTTGTGATCAATAGGCTAAAATCAATTGTTTGTAATCTATCAAAGTATTTTAGCATTGTAAGGCATCCACTGGCTCATACAGTATAAGATTCATTGTGGACATATCAACCAACTAATACATATCAGCATTGCAGATAAACAGATAACAAGGTTGTGTAGGCAAAATTAAAAAATGCTCGCTCACACTAAGAAAAGTAGAAATTACTGGGATTTTCAGTCAGATAACTTAACACCACTACTGGCCACTTTATAGACTTGTACTGCATTTATTCAATCAAGAATCTTAACTACTTCTATTCATTTGCCATATATATATATAAACCATGCATTCAGTTGCTGCTATTTGCTAAAACACCATGAGTGGAGCTGCATGCATATACTAAGAGTCAGCGTTAATATGGGGGCAGTTTAGAGAACAGCAAAATCATTCTGTGGTGAGCAATTATCGAAAAACAAATTTACCTGTTACAAAACCTTAATTGAAGCTGGAAAGTGACTCCCACACCAAGCCTTATATCTGCTACCTTACAATTTTGAAAATGGCATTTCCCATGCAGACAGTTTAGAGTGGGATATCAGCTCGTGTTGGAGAAATGGGAAGTTTATGCAACATTACAGAGTCAACAGTTCTCACAGCCATCCTAAGATCTAGAAAGATAGCTCCTGTAACTTTACCATACTCTGTATTTTTTAGATATGTTCTGTATAAATAGCAATTTGAGTGCTAAAGTTTGAATGAAAACTATGTTGCCAGTCTGTTATCAACATCTAACTCTGATACATTATGACTTAATCACAATTCACAGAAACTTTCTAAAGCTCTCTAATTCCTCAGACTAGTCTGACTAATCCACAACTTGCATCCAATGGAATGAGGGAGTCTGAGTATCCAAGGTCAGTTTATCAAAGAATACACAACTTCCAAAGACAGAAATTAGTTGCTTTTATCCATGACAATATCAGTGCTCATCCTTGGAGGAAGTAGCAAATAAATGCTAGTTACACTTCTGAGGTTTCAGATTACTGATTCTGTCTCATGATAGGGAAGTTAACAAATAAACTGCATCTTTTTGAGCAGATTATGACCCTGTCAACTTTTGGAAGCCTCCGAAAGCATTGCTTGTCATAGTACTAGCTGCAGTTTTACTTTCTTGTTCATTTCTTTATTTGACTGTGCACATCTTTTCTTCACTGGAGGTATGGGTAAGCTACATGTCTGCAGGCATGGCAAACTTCATAGCAGTGAAAGTACTGACCCAACACCGGGGCCACTGTAACACATAGTAAAATAAGAAATCAGGCTGTGAGGTCATTGTACAAATCACAGCTAAGCAGTGCGACCAAAGACTGTTCCTCTGTAAGAAACGGTGTGGAAGGTATTTCTGGCTATGACAGAACCAGTAGTCAGTGCTATACAAACAATCCTTTCACAATACACATAGCATTATAAAGAACAAAATGAACCTCTCTTTTGTACACAGGCAGGTTAAGTATGCCATCTCTGTTATATGGCACCATGCCCATGCACAGTAACTTCATCAAGGATGACAAAGTAACATCCAGAAAGTTGGCATCGTTATATAATAGCCTTTTGGACATTCTGACTCACTCCCTTTGTGACTGCAAAAGACATTTCCTCCTTCTGTTTAGAGATGCTAATTACACCAATATTATCATATGTACATGAACTGCCATAGCCTTGAAAACCTTCAGCAGAATTTCAGGCCAAGAATCAGTCCTATGATCACCCTACGTTAAAGTGATTCATCCAGTGACTATTCATAATTAATATCTTCTAGGAATGGGTTACTTATGAGCTGTGTTCTGGTATGACTGCATATTTCAGCAGTTTCAACTATAGTGGCAGAAAATACTAAAAACTAGTTGTATGCAATCATGGTGCAGGTATAAAGTCAATGTGTATCTAAAAATACAAATAGTAACAATGCTAGGCCTAGCAGATTCATCAGTATCAAAGCGGATCTATTTCATAGTGGCCTACCATGTGAAACATCAATGCACAGGTGCATGAGCAAGTTTTGATAGCTAAGCTTTAAAGCACTGTAATACACAACATCTTGTAACACTGACAGTTGACAAGCAACTAGCTATAGAGACCCAGCAAGATATTTAGCAAATAAAATTAGATACCCAGTAACACTGCAGGCCATACCTCTCAACCTCTTAGAGCAAGAAATCTGGACAAAGCATAAGTAAAAAGTGGGACAAAGAACCAAAAATAGGGACAATTTTTAAATATTGCCCTTACAAAGTTGATAAAATAACAGGTTTTGCATTAGCGTGAATTTTCTTAAAGGTATGAAGTCTGAAACTCAAGAATCTGTCATTATTTTCTAACTTCAGTCTTTATTGATTTCCCACTAATTTGCCAGAAAACCAAAAATTTTATGAAAAATGTACCAAAAATGTGAGGCAAAAATCTGGACATTCTGTGAAAATCTCTACAGCTGAGAGATATGCTGTAGACACTGTAGCAATATCCAGATACATTATCACAGCTTGTGGACTGCGACAATATTTTAAAATTTTGGAAAACTCAGTTTAAAGGCCAGATTTGAACATGCCAAGTGGTCTAATTGTAGCAGAAGTGCTCCTTTCTAAACCAAAGATGCCCACGTATTTAATTTTCTGATTTATGAACTAGAAGGGAAACTTATTAAAGATCATGTGCAAGAGCACATTGTATCTGTTTATCTGTTAACTCTTGCAATAACGTTGCTGCCGTCATTGATTTTACTTTCCACTTTTCAAAACTGCTGATGTCAAAATAACAAAGGGCATCTGCCTAATTCCAGTTGTCCATTAATGCGAGTATAAAATCCTTAGTGCCAGTGGACACTAGAGGACAAAAATAAAACCTAGAAAATACTCACTGTTGCAGTTAGAGAAATGGTGCGTTCTGGCCGTGACCATAATCCCTAGCTGATGGATCTTAACATGGCCATGCAAGAGCTTTCTTGTCTTTGGTTGTTTTGCTGGTTGTCCCTCCAAACTTTTCTCGATCCATGCTTCCCCTTGTGGATCTAGCTGTAATAAAATGAGTATCTATTGCAAGCCTACTGCAGTTCAACCAGCTAATAGTGGCACATAAAGTCCTTTACCAAACAGAAAATACACCAACACTAAAAAATATTATCACCCCCTACACCAGCACCCAGCGACTGCGATCATCCACTAAACTCCTAGTTCAAACATACAAATCCAACTACTCAGATGGGGACTCTCTGTTTGCCAACTCTGCTGGAAAAATATGGAACAGACTCCAAGATGACTTGACCCCAGAACCCTCACTAACTCCATTCAAAAGCAAACTCAAGAAATACTTCAAAACTCATTGGTTATGTCCTTGCACTAACCCTGAGTGGTGACCTCTCTATTTCGCCTTACCTTCAACTACTTCTAACTTTTTTCTACCACTCCATTTCAGGAAGGGTCAACTGTATAACTGCTGCTCAGTGTGTCTTAAACTTGAATGTAATGTTATGTATGTTTAACTTTGAAAATAATGTTATGTTTTGTAAAGTGTTTTATAATAAGTACTATATGTGCTAAATGCTGGTATTGCTTATGACTGTAATCTGCTTAAAACTAGCATTTACTAAATGTTAAATGTGTATTATTATCTTGGAGCTTTTCTCCCCGGGCATGTATCCAGTTGGACTATCCCGGTCAGCAAATATAAAATAAAATAAATTAATAAATATTACTAATCGCAGTGTGAGAACAAAATAGAGATGAATACTCGGTCCTTGTTTCAATTGTTTTATTTAAATGGCAGATGAGTGTTGCTTAGTAGACTGAGTTTATAGAAGGAGCCATAGAGTTTTTATTACAACCAACATCCTCTAGGCTAATAATCTTGTCTAAAACTCAAATGAGCTTTATCTTTAGAACACTGGTTAATGTAAATAGAATGGATATTTTGACAGAGTTTTCCCTCTTTCTTTAAAGTTCAACCTAAATTTCTTGACAACTGACTAGATATAGTGTCTCACAGTACGACTCTGATTTTTAAAAATCCACCTTTTTCATTACAGACTGTCCATTCCTCAATCTTTATTATAACAAATTTGTTCCATATCCTGGGGACCCCACCTACACATTACAACTCAACACATTTTGAACCATGCTGCTTTTTTAATTTTATTCCCACTAACATTCACTTTTTTCCCCCACTGTTACACCCAAAAATTGTCCTTAGATGTATGCTTTACTGGAACCCAAGTATATGCTTGACTGTAACCTGTTTATGACAGGGCATGCTTTTTCCCTTAGCATATGCCTACGCTTCTAACTTAGAGCTTGACATTAAGCTGGCTGGTCTTAGCATGGCATGTTTTACTTTAATAGTCTCTTCCAATTCTACCTTATTAGCAGCATTCATTCTATGTACTGGTTAGATAAAAATACAAAGAATTTTAATATACACTGGCGGTTACACTTTATAGGGATAATTGGGACGATCACAGCTGTTTCAGTTTGTTTTTAATACGGAACATCAACTCTCCCAGTCTTTGAATAGCCACTGCACTTTAAGTAGGGACTCTTTTATCCTGAAGCTTATATTTCAATTGACATGGGCCCCATTTTAAAATTAGCATGCTAAAATTGGAATTTTTAACTTTAGATTAAATGGGGCCTTATATCAACCCTCCTATGAGTGTAATTGCAAGCTCAAGGTTACTATCCTATGACTAAGCTATACCAACTCGGTTCACGTTTTCACCCAACTTTACCGTTATGTGTAACCTATTCCCATGCAGTGATTTTGCCACAGTTTATAGTTTAAATCTAATTTTCCATGCCAAATAAAACCACTCAATTTATTTAATTTAGTTATGGTATGGTACTTTATTTTTATTTTATTTAACTCTGCAATTCCCTTGGCCACTTGACTTCCCTCGAAACAGTGTATTTCTTGATATCTCAAGTCGACCAACTTTAGACGTAAACTTCATTCCAAAGTCATTAATTGTTCCATTTTTCTAAATTTTAATTTCAATAATAGTTAAATAATGCACACCTTAATGTTGGCTTGGGTGGATATATTAGTATATTTTGTACTGAACAATCTGAACACTCACTTTACTTTCACCTAAGTGAACGCTCCATAGAAAAGCTTGTTTGAATTGGTGTAATGAGATGGACCTGATTTAACCCTGGCGTTTTTCCTTTTAAATAACAACCTTCTTCCTGGCCTTTTCCTATGTGTTCCCACAACATGTACTTGTTCCACAGATAGGCATCTTCAAGCCTGAACCACAAGAATCAGCTTTGGTGAGAGTTATGACATTGACATCTTGTCTCTCAGATAGTCTTCTCTTTCAGTATGTTGACAGCAATCTGAAGTAAAATGTCTGACAATGAGTAGTTCTGCCTCTAATCCACTGTGAAGACAGTGGTAGCAGTGGTACTCATTTGGTTGTGAAGAATTCTGAACCTTCTGACTTATGTTGCAATATATCAAATCTGGCCAACAGCTAAAAGATGGGTCAGATTAACAGAGCGTACATTCAAATTCTGTACTATTCCTAATCTTTTTTTTTTCTTTTTTTTTTTTTTAGGGCAAGTGAGATAATGCCATTTTTTCCATGTGATGGTCTTGACCTACAGACATGACATTCCAAAAGGTCTACTTCGAGGAAAAGAAGCAGTAATTTCAGAAGAAAGCAATTGAGGATCTTCCCTGCCTTTAAAAGCATGCCACTGGTAACTTCCATTTAGTGACTTCTTGAAAAGAAATGAAGTGAAGTACTGCATAATATGATCAACATTTCCAATTGGGAAAAAAGGCTATGGAGTTTCAGTATACTATCCTCACCTGTAGCCTTTAAAGACTTAAGCTGTTATACCATCTGTTAATTTAACTGTAATGTTTTCAGTATTTCTTGATGGCATATCTCTGTTCAGTAGCAGCCTTCTGATGCACAGATATGGCCAGTAGCCAGTTGTTTTGGAAATGTACAGTACTTTCCAGAATACAAACCTCCATCTCCATCCTAGACACTGTATGCTTCTAAACATCATACTTTTTAATAATGGTAATAATGAGAAAAAAACTTCTGGAATGACAAGCTTGAGCAAAAAAAAAAAATCAGACATTCTCAAAAAAACAAATATATTTTAATAAAAGAAAAACATATTATAAATGCAATTTTTTTTAATTTCTAGCACATCTAATTGCATAAAATGATTTTTAACAATTGTACATCCTATTGTACATGAACTACATACACTTTTATTCCCATGAAAGGGCAGAAAGTTAAATATTTTCTTTTAGTACCGTGAAGTACAGATTCAGTGATGGCATTTATCACATATATCTGTTTATGTCCTTGCCAGGGCAGGCAATAAAATATTTTCTTTTAGGACCTTGAAGAACAGATTCAGTGGCAGCATTTATTATAAATTATGCATGACTCAAGAGAACCACATAGTTTAGTTTCTGTCTAGTTTGGGTGGTTTCAATTTTCCTGAGAGGTTTTCTGTCATTTTGGGATAGGAGAAGACTGAGACAAAGACACATGAATTACAAATGTCTCGCACTGCCTAGACGAACATCAGCAGCTCATATTTCCTGAAGCAGAGACAGTTTTTCCTTGGTCATCTTTCCCATTCATTTCTTTTTGGTGTCTCATAGTCTCTAATAAAGTTTTGCCTTTAGCCAGTAATATGGCTGTGCTCTCTTTTACCAATATATATAATTGCCTTGCCATGCACATTAATCTTTTTTTTTTCTTTTTATTGAAATGAGTCGGGGAAGTTCCCCCAATAACCTGGCCAAATTTCTTCTAGTAGCATGAATACCACCTTGGGTTTCCCCTGAAAAGCGGTTACTGGCCTGGTGGGACTAACCTTGTCAGCAAAATGATAAAAGATAAAACAGGACTTAACACCTGGAAGTCTGATCTTGTCCAAAAGGGAAAGGCATGACATGTCCGCTAAGGTTCCTCCAAAATGTACACCTGCACATGGCAAAATCAGGTTAGCAGAGGAAGACAGGTGCTGTCCATAAAGTTAACTCTGGCCCTCACATACATGCATCTATGAGCACAAATAGCTGCGCATTTGTTCACACAATTCATTTGCTTTGATCTAACTCCACTTTCACTGTTTCTAACCACCTCCCCGCATTAGTGAAAGCCAGTTTGCAAATTCTGGTAATGCTCTGAATGAAGTACAGTTTTTTTCCTAGAATTTCCATCTTTGACTTAAAAAAATATTAAAGAGGAGTGGTGTGAGAACCAACTCCCTAAATAATCCAGCTGAGTAAATCCCTTTCATTGGAGCCAGTTCTGTTATGCATAAAGGCATGTCTTTCTGCTCATTCTCTCTGTAGCCCAGTACACAATTCATAAACTGACTCATAGGTCTCTAGACATTTTTCCTATTATTTTTTACTAATGGCATTACTGAAATATGCATGTCTGATACATGTACCTCACTGTGAATCAGCGACTGCTAACAGGTTCATAGTCTCATAAGTAAATACTAGGCTATCAGCCTGCATACTATTACAAGCCTAGCCAATAATCAGAGATCAGAATCAAATCCTGTACCTTGTATCTCTGAGGTAAAGACTTTTAAGCAATAACCCACGCCTGGGTGTGAGTAATGCTTGATTTACCCACGGTTGGCGTGGTTTGGTCACGTGGGTAAATCCAGCATCACCCACACCCATAAGTGGGTTATTGCTATTATACAATGACATTATTTAAGAAAAAAATACTTACTTTTCTTAAATAATGGCATTGTATAATGCCTCCTTGCTGCCCTTCTCCAGCTGTCTGGTATTCTGGAGCAGTTCTGATGTACTGCGCATGTATATGCTTATGCAGTACATCAGAGCAGTGTGTAGAGGAAGCAAAGGAGAAAGGAAGATCTCCATTGCTTTTTAAAAGTGTCTCGCTATGTTAAACGCATTTAACATAGCGAGATAGCTTACAAAAAAGCAACGGAGATCTTCCTTTCTCCGTTGCTTTTTTTAAAGATCTCTATTGCTTTTTTTAAACTATTTCGCTATGTTAAACATGTTTAACATAGCGAGATACCAGCAACGGAGCTCTTCAGTTCTCCATTGCTGCTCAACACATACAAAAAAAAAAAAAAAGACATACTAATGGAAAAAGTCCAGGTGACCGGACCTTTTTCCATTAGTGTAAGTCTGATTTACAACGGGCACGCTGACCAATCAGTGGGCACATTTTAGAATATTAATGGGGGGGCCATTGTATAATAACAATTAACATTCCCTCCCCCAATTATTTAGAACAATCTGCCACATGTGAAAACTTTAACAAGTATACCATTCCCTTCCCCAATTACTTGGAACAATCTGCCACGTGACTCAACAGCAGCTTTAGAACTGATAGCAAAAACATCTAAGGCCAATAATACAATATTCTGTAAGGTTTTTATTCACAAAACCTAAGAAGACTAAGAGAAACATTTCACTCTAATCTGCTTATGAATTACAGCTGTGCATTACGATTATTCTTTTACGATGTTTATAACTGCAATATACTTCAGAATGTTGGTACAAGAATAAGTAATCTTTTCAAACAGGACAAATTCATGCCTCACCTCAGATGTTGGTTCCACTTCAATTTGAAGCAATGGATTTCCTTCAATACTAATGGAAAAGAAAAAAAAATGTGGTTAATGTTCACATAATAGTCCCCCGAAGTGGAACTGACTGCTGTATGGCAAGAGTCCATTTCCATATAGACTCACTTTAGTAACACACAGAATATGAGAGTCTAACTATTTTGGGTAAACTATTTGTAGTAACACGCATCTTAATTTGAAAGAACAAGAATAAAAATAAAGCCTGATAACAAAAGCACGTTATACTGCCTGTCTAGATATAGACTGCCTGTCAAGATGCAGCACTGCCACTAACCCCCACCTCCTGCAGCTCACCAGTGCTTCTTCATCCCTGCCTACCCCCACTCTCTATTAACACATTTTAAGTCCATTTCTATGACATAGATCAGCTGTGCAGAGGTACATGCACAGCACACCTGTAAGAAGTAGTGTGGTTTAACAGGACATAAGGCCATTTCCTTTTCATGGAGAGCACTTCACACAACATTGTACATGCTTATATCGAGACTATACAAAAAGCCTTCTGGTTAACCCTGAAGATCTGAGACAGATACAAAGAAGATAAAAAAATGAGGGTTACAGCAGACATCAGACAACACATGACAGAAGCATGGCACCTCTTGCCGATTGCAATCAGTAGCCACCTCTGTCAGTGAACTTCCAGGATAAACTTTATAAATAATGATACTCTCCTTCTCTTTCTCTCTCCTTCCCAGGAACAATATTTCTGATAAGTGGAAATATAAATATTTATGAAACACATAAAGCAAAGGGCTAAGTAAGTTAAGTGAGTCTATGGGAACTTGGATCAAGGCCATACAGTATACAATTTAAACTGTTCTCTGAACAGTGCCACTGAAACAGACAGACTTCAGCTTTCCTGCTTCACACAGCTCTTATTTTATAACCTTTTAGCTGTTAGTTCTGAATTACTGAAAATACATTCACAAATATGACTCATATGGAGTAGCATTCCAGATAGCCTTTGGTCAAGCCTTTAGCATTGTTGCATTCTTTTGGAGGTTATAATGAAAGCTTCCTCCTTACTTAATAATGCTGCCATTTCTACTTTCAGTTTTAAAATATTCCCAATTCCCAAGCATTCTTCATTCTGAATACTGTTTCTTTTTTTCTGTTCCACACACTTTCATTGTCTCTCTCTCTCTCTCTATATATATATATATATATATATATATATATGTAGGTAGGAATTCCATTGCATGCCTGTTTCAGACAACAAATGTAAAAATCTCTCATTAGATCTCTATACAGTTTTCCTACTAGTCAGTCAATATTTAGTTCTTATCCTCTAAGCCATATGTATGTGGTTATGCCCTTCAAGAGATAACGTTTCCAGAAAAGGCTAAATTATTTTAGATTAGACAGCCATACGCTATGCTCTGCCAAGAAAAGAAAATAACTACTTACAGATTATGACACCTGCGTGCCTAAATCTCAGGATCAATCAAATATGCTCAGAGACTCAAAATTATATACTAGTTTCAGTCTTATGGCCACATTTAAGAAACTGCCTTTTTTATCAGTGCCCCAACATAATAATTGATGAAAGTTTACAGTGTCTTGCAAAGGATACAAAGACAGACACATGGACATACTGCATTAAACTATGTGGGACTTTTGGGTTCAAATTATCCTTCATTAGCAGGTATGAAAATGAGATATTAGATATGCTACTTGTAATGTAATTTTACAAACTATGCTCATTTTTATTTATTTTTAAAATGTACTTGTATAATTCATCTACAAACGATCTATATATATGTCTCAAATCACAAGACCAATGGTAAATAAATTATATGTGGACAACTTAGATTAGTCAATCAACCAGCATGCTTTTGGGGAAGATGGAGGAAGCCAACATATTTTGGTGAAAATCTAAGTAGACATGGGAAGAATGCCAAATCCAAGTTCATCTCTTGGTATACAAATAATCAAGTAATATCAGGTCTGTTTCTGCCATCACTCTTCCATCCTGCTCCCCTTTTATATCATTCTCACCATACACACCCACAACCACAATTCACCCTATCCATGTATACCTTTTAGTTATATACTATCTGTGATATTACTACATTATTTGCTGAAGAAGCCTTTCCTTTCTTTTTTCAATGTACCAGTGACTAATTTTTCTTGGGGAGGTCACCTTTGATTAACAAGCATGAACTGTGCCCCATTCTCTCTAGCCATTCTTAACATGACCTTTATGAGCCATCACACAATGTAAACTACAGGCAAAACTATGCAAGTTCAATTTGTAAAAGACATTCAAAAATTGTACCACAAAGAAAACCATTTCAGTAAGATTTTCACATTCAGTGCAACATATACATGAAGTAGAGTAACCAAAAAATAAATGTACCGAATACTATTGTCATTAACAGTAAATGGCAGAGGACTAAACATAGGTAAACTCATTGCAGGGGACACGCATGTAACTGTTAACTGCTACAAGACGCTTTCCCATCCTCGGGAGTCACCTGTTATTGCAGATTATAATACAAATTACCTGCTATATCAGTTTGCAAGCCAAATTATGTACAGGCGAACATCAGGTCACTACTTCAACAGCCTGTGCAATCCACCACCTGAGATTAACATCCTTATGCTTATCACCACATTCTGCTACACTTTCGGCTGTCACTCTCAATGTCACTATCAGATGACTACAGCATGACCTCCAGTGTAAGAGCTGAACCCATTTCATTTCACTTCACCACAACAGAAATAAAGTGAAGCATGCCGAATCAGTGACATATTAAACCTGCTACTCAAACAATCACACACTACAGCATTTGAGATCTTGTTTATGACATCACCAATTCAATGTGTGGTGACAGGACCTCTTGTCTGCCTTTAGCCTGTTCATTCAATAATTTCAAAAGTTTCCCATACTCCCCCATATGGTGATCTGGAATATGATATTAAATTTAGAAACTCCTCTGATCAAAAATGACCACACACAGAACCCTTTTAATTCTTCTAATGTTTTGGATTCTTATGCAGCCCTACAACTAAACAAACTGCAACATGTGGAAGGCTACTTCTGGATCTCTAGTTTCATCATCATCATATCATATTATTTTTATCATCATCACTGCGATGGTGGGTTGTACTGTATTTTAATCAAGGGGACTGTGGCCAATTTTGTATGATGCAAAAACATACATGTTTTTAAGATAACAAGTACGTTTCTAGAATTATTCTTTATCATTTCGATTCTATATCTAACCCCCTCCTAAAATAATCAAATCACATCAGATGCTGCCTTGGCTGTACTACTTTAGTCATTTATCACTGACAATAAATATGTGTGGGGGGTGTATTGTCTATGAACTGTTTATGATGGAATTATTTTCCCATAATTCAAGTCTGGAAATGTGAATAACATTTCTAAACACACCTGGATACATTTTCTTTGTGTTTCTCCATATCTTTCTATCTGCTTTTTTATTCAACTTCCAAACATAACATACTGCAACAGATAAAGTTTGTTACTTATACCTCTTCATACTGATAATGGCATGGCTGCTGGGGGTCTTCATTTCCTTTATCTTCTTTAATTAAGGATTGCAATAGTTAGCATCATGCTGTCTATGCATTTCTCTCCAGCCCTGCACATCCTCTGCTTATGTCTGTATGTCTTTCTAACAACATGCTCCATCCAGTCTATAGTAGAAATGTATTCTCTTCTTCTTCTTTTTCTTTCCATATTTTTCTCTTACAGTTTCTTCTTCTACTTCTCTTTCTCATTCTTCCAAAAAGTGAAGTATGTACTTTAGATGTCCCCAACAACATGCATGCAGCAAAACTAACAATCTCCAACAGGCACGTCGTAGTTTTAAATTAAAAAGGTTCATAGGTAGGTACTAGGCTATCGGCCCCTGGGGCCTATACAAGCCCAGCCAAAAAGGTACCGTTGCTTTTGCCACCCAAGAAAATTATTTTCCTGTGCCACTGTCGAACAGAGCCACAGAGGTGATCCCCGGGGTGAATTTCCTATTTGCCATCCAATCATCAAGATTTTTCTTGAAGAGTGCTAATGAGGAGCTTTGTTTTATATAGATAGGTAGTTTATTCCTGGGACAGGAATTTATCCCTCCGGCATGTTCTGTTTATTGTGGTGACAAGGTGTAGGTCCCTAGAGCGTGTAGCTCAGAGGGATTGGGATTTCTTTAAGTGGAGCATGTCCAACAGCCTTGGGTTTGACATAGCCTTGTATGTTAGGCAGAGATCACCCCTGAGTAGGCGACAGACGGAGTAAAGCTGGAGTTTTTTGAGACGGTCTGCGTAGGGCATCTGTTTGAGGCCGGTAATCCTCTTTGTGAGGTATTTCTGCAGCCTTTCCAGTTGTTGTAGATGTCTTGTGAGGTACATACCAAAAGGGGCGTCGTACTCTATAATGGGTCTAATGAGTGATGAGTAGAGGGGAACAATGACCTCTTTTTTTCTGGATGAGAAACCTTTTGAGATGAGGTGTGCCAAGTAGAAGGATTTCCTGACAACTGTGGCAATGTAATTATCAAAGGGGAGACTACTGTCCACCTGTGTCCCAAAGTCTCTTATCACACTTTCAGTGTTAAGTATATTACCGCCTATGTTGTAGTTCATGGGTACAGAGTTTTTACCAAAGGGGATGACAATGCACTTTTTGGCATTGAGCTTGAGGCCATGGCTTTGACACCAGACATCTGTCTCAGTGAGGCCCTTTTGTAGGATGTCCACATCATTAGGAGTTTCGATTATGGCTCCTAGTTTGCAGTCATCTGTGAACTTCGTTAACCAAAGACCTTATGTGTTAGTCTATACTTCAGAGAAGTAGATACCAAACAGGAGAGGACCCAGGACTGAACCCTGTGGTACTCCACTTGTCACTGGTCTGAAGTCGGATTTGGAGTCTGCTACTTTCACAGTGTGGGTTCTGTCAGTGAGCCAGTTGGCAACCCATCTTGTGACACAGGGATTTATACCTAGTTTAGTGAGTTTATCTATAATTCCAGAGTGGGGGATGGTGTCAAAAGCCTTGGCAAGATCTAGATAGGCTGTGTGAACTACCTTACCCTTGTCTACAGCTTTGGTGACTGCTTCAAAGAAGTCTATCAGGTTTAGGAGACATGATCTGCCTTTTACAAACCCGAACTGGGTGGGGTCCAGAGTTTGGAGATTACCAATGTCTTTGTTTATAAGTTCCATGATGATACATTCCATGGCCTTGCAGACCAGGCTCGTCAGGCTAATAGGGTGGTAGTTCCTGGGATCCATGGTGGCTCCCCCCTTGTGGAGTGGGATAACCGTCGCTGTGCGCCATTCAGCAGGCACAAAGCCTGAGGTGAGGCTATGATTGAACATGGTACTTAGGTGGGGTGCCAGTTTGTTCTGTAGTTCATGTAGAACGTAGCCTGGGATGTTGTCTAGTCCCATGGATGCTGTGTTCTTGGCTTTGGAGAGTGTGGTTTTTACCTGTGCAGCCATGATTACAGGAACTTTGCATTCTTCCGGTATAGAGATGGGCACTTTAGGGGGTGAGAGTGGGGTAAAGTTAGCACTGAACCTATCTGCCAGGATGTTGGCAATATCAGTTGGGTCTGTACATTTAGTGCCATCATGCTGTAACTCAGAGCAGATCTGAGTGTTGCCATTGAGATTCTTGACATAGCTATAGAATGCTTTGTGGCTGTCTTTAGAATCAGTGGTGATTTTGTTTTCATAACTAGCTTTGGAGGATTTTATCAGGGATCGCAGCTTCTTACTGAGGCTGACCAGGGAGCTCCTCCACTCATGGGATTTTACTCTCTTATGCAACAGTTTCTTCCTTCTGTTGTACAGTTTGTTTATGGCAGGGGACCACCAGATTGGCTTCCTTTTTTGGAGGATAATGTCTTGGTTCTGTTTGTATGTAAGTGCTTATAAAGTGCAACTGTGTAGGATTCAGTAGTTGTAACTGTATTGTCCATCCACATGGGTGTCATTAAGTTCACCACTTCTGTCTTACGAAGCATGAAGTTGGCTTTGGAGAAATTTTTTACCATGGTTTCCTTAATGGGGGGTGGGGGCAGGATGTGGATATCTAGGGTAATTAGCTTATGGTCGGATCGGACCAATGAGGCATTGACACCAGGTGTGGAACACCGGTCACTCATGTTGGTAATGACTAGATCTAGGCTATTGTTGTCCCTGGTGGGGGTGTAGATAAGTTGATCCAGGGCATTGGAGTTTATGAATTCCAGAAAGCGTTGAGAGAAGGAGTTGGTACATGAGTAGTTTTCCCAGTTAATGGTGGGGTAGTTGAAATCGCCCATTATTAGAGTGTTTGGTTGAACCCTAATATTTTCCAGTACATCAAGAAAAGAAGAGTGGGAACCCTGGGGCATGGTGGGTGATCTGTAGCAAGACACAATTTGGATTGCAGTTTTGCCCAGAGTTAGTTGCACTTGGATAACCTCGGCTGCATTACGCTGAGCAACTAGCCTGGAGGTGTGGATGTCCTTAATGAATTTGGGCACACCTCTGCCTTTGGTGTTCGGTCCAGGTTACATGGCCGAAAAGCATGGTATGAGTTATAGCTTGGTAGTGCAGGGGTGCTCTCTGGAGCCTTGAACCAGGTCTCAGTCACTGCACAGATATCGATGTTCTCCATTTTAAGGAGTGCCTCGAATGAGTGCATTTTGAGATTTAGACTTCTAGTGTTGAGTAGCATCACCCTCAGTTTTTGCTTGCCTGTTCCTGTTATGGTGGTGAATTTGTCATTTGAACCTTGCCTAAAAAAGTCACTATAGGGGCAGCAAGAACCTTAGCCAGTATCCGGAATCCCAGGGGTGACAGGTGCAGGCCATCTCTGGCAAAGCATCGTGGTCTGTCGACCATGTCATCCCAGGCAGACAGATACTGGATCCCTTTAGAATGGCACCAGAAGCTTAGCCAATTGTTGAAGGTGCCTGAACTTTCCCTTCTTCTTCCTCAAAAATTAATTTTTAATCTGAACCTACAGCTTGTTTATACTACCTCTACAACATGATTCATCAGTTGGTTTACAAATGCTAAGATTTCCCCTTAAAACGCACAGCAAATCCTTGTAGATGAAAATCATACTCAGGTCACTCACACTAGTTCTTGCTAAAAATCTTGATTTTAATTGGGAATTTCTGGGCAAGACAGGACATGCCGTCTGCAAAAATACTTACACTGGCATTTTACTGAAGTCTGTCATTGTGCAAACGTACAAAATAGCCAAATATAATTTATTTTAATTTCCATTTATTTAAGCATGCTAGGCTAATTGAGCTCAAAAGGACTCTTCAGAAGAGACCCAGGGGGAAAGCTTCAAAAAATGCAAAACATCGAAGAAGATGTATTGACAAAACTGTTGTAAGTCAAAAATATATAATATAACAGTGCAATTGCAATAATCTAGATGCTAGGAATTATAAAAATGGGAAAAAGTGCTTTGTGCATCCACAAAAACTGTTCACTTTAAACCTATTCCACAAAGCATGCCTCAGACCTGATACATAGAAAACAAGACAGCCAGGTCTTTTACACATTTACAGAGCACTTATCCCTTATCTGGGCATGCTGGCACTCCTGGTATGGGATTTTTGTAGTTTTAGTTTGAGAAAAACTAATTTATAAGCACAGGTACCATTCAAAGGGTATATACAAGCCTCAAGTTTTCAGGTACTAGACCAATAAAATATTATTTCAACTACTAACATATATGTGTTGCAGAAACAGATCAGCATTTTAAATTATGTAGCATGTTGACTGTAATATTTTAAGACCACTTGGGTTCACATAGATATAGAGCTTTGAGGTAAGTTAAATTTGTACTCTCCATTGGATTCAACTAAATCCTACATGTACTAATTCACCACTGTTTGTTGACTGATTAGCAAGATGGAGACAATCTGTAATTCAGAGACAAGGTAAAGTCTCACAGAGCAGCAGCGCATTACCATGTCTCTGAATCGAACATTGTGCTGTCAGACCTAATGATGCATCTCAGTTACACAGGCACCCAACAACACCCACATGCATATATATATATATATATATATATATATACACACACACACACACACACACACACACACACACACATACACACACACATACACTATGTAGTCATGGCACAAACCACAAATACTGTTGCCACAGGAAAGAGTGGGTGAAACCCCATCAAAAGACAACTTCCACTTTTTCCTCCCACAGAAAAAGATTAACTTGGCATAGTGATTCTCTGAATTACTTTACCAGTTTTATCAAGAGCTGAAGCCATTTCTGAGGGCCAGCACATGATAAATTAGCATGAACCACTCCCCTAGACTGCAGTATTAGCATTCAGCTTACCCAGTGAGATTGCTCTCTGTGTTTCAGCCACTGCTGGGTCAAACCATAGTGGGGAAATGGTCTCCAGATCAGAAAGACTTACTATGATGAGGAAACCTTACAAGTTAAAGCTTCTGTATCATGGTAAGCCTGTTAAACCCTGCCCCATATTTTCAAAGAAGCCATAGATGTCCTTTTATATCACTGTTGCAGTATTCTTAAAGTTAAGGATCTCCCACCCAAAACAGTCCGACATTCGGCCAGTATACCAAAGCCTAATGAACTTGCATGTGTTGTACATCACACATGCACTCCCTTTACAGAACATAGGGCATAAAAGTGATATAGGGACGCAGTTCCCAGAACTTCTTTGCCATCAGTCTGAACACCACTATTGCTCATTGGTCTGAACACCTTATTGCTGTGCTGAATACCTGCGCATCAGACAAGTGCCCCATTGTTTTGTTTTGGGTTTTTTTTCCTTTGGTCTTGTATTTAATTTTTCTTACCTAGAGTTCATGTCATCCAAGAAGAGAAAATGCCAGTGCAAGATGCAGATTCCCTATAAGAATCATCATGAACAGTGTCTCCTTTGTTTGGGTGTTTCCCACGACCATACCTCATGTAGTATCTGTAGGGTGCTTTTGCCTGAGACACTCAGAAGCTGTTTGTCTTCCCTGGCCATTTATCTTGAAAACCAATGGCTTAAACAGTTAGCCCATGGTAACTTGGCAGAATACTTTAACCCTGAAATACTCCCGCTAGGTAAGAAGTAGGCCAAGAAGTCTTAGCCAGATTCTTTCACTTTCCAGCCTCCACCAGATGTCCTTCTAGAAGTGGTAATAGCTCTGTAGGCCATTCAGCATCTACAATGGATTATTCTACTGCGACTCTGTTGGAGGATGGATCCATCTTTTTGCATATCTTTGGAGTCTTTGCAGGCATCTGCTGCAGACATCAAGGAGAAATTGCTGTAGATTATCTCAGAGGTCCTAGAGGAATTCCACAAATATTGGTCAGGGAAGGGGTTTGTGTTCTCTTATCAAATCTTGCCAAGGGTCAGAACATTCAGTATTTGTTAGGGTTGATGTCCCTTCCAAGACAACACAAAAAATTAATCATGTTTCAGTCTGTCCTAAGGATCCTCAAATGGAATGCAAAGAGTTTACTCAGGGCTTATTTTTACCCTTTATTAACCTGAAGCATCCTCAAGGGGTTTTGTTGCCTGCTCCTCTTTGGACCTCTACCCATTCTAAATGGCCTAGGGTACTGGATTCCTGGGATGAGGATTCAGTGTCTGATGAGGGGTTTTTGTCTTATTCTTCACAGATGCCTTCACCTTTGCCTTATGGTTCTGATGAGGAGAAGTCTGTTAGCCCTAAGTGTAATTTTGAGGAATTGTCCTTTGGGGACACAACTGCTAGGATGATGGAATACTTTAAGAGTGATTCTTCTCAAGTGTCTCATATTCAGAGAAGATATTATGTTGCTTCAGGTGAATACTCCTAAACAATCTGCAGTTCCTCCTGTGTTGGCTGGCATGTTAGACACTTTCCTTGCTGATTCCAAGTCTCTTGCTCCTAAGAAACCTGATTGGTTCTATGAGGTCCCTGAAGACTATTTTTTTTTTATTTAAATGTCCTTCTGCTAATCCTGTTGTGGTGTCAGTCTCTTCTGACAAACCTTCTAAGCACTTGCCCTTTTCCAAACTTTTGCCTTCTGATAAGGATAGTAGGGTAATGGAGAGGATTAATAAGAAAGTGTACACTGTTTCTACTTTGGTCTTTAGGACTGTTAATTGCCAGACCCACGTGGCCAGGTGTGCACTGACCTTGATTGCTCAGACTTGTCAGGTTATTTCTGACCTCCTTGATTCTGAAGGCAAATCTTCTGCCTTATATTTTTTATGTTCTGCTTCTCAAGTTGCTCGCCACTCTATCACGTGGAGCCATGATGCTGCTGATGCTTCTTCTAGGGCTGCAGCGTTTGGGTGTGTCATGAGATGTTATTCTTAGCATCGTCTCCAGTATCTGCCTGAGGATATTAAGGCCAAGTTGTTGGATAACCCGTTGGATAATAAACATCTTTTTGGGATTGCTGCTGCTGAACTGCTTAAGTTTCTTCAAGAGAAAGGCAAAGCCTTGCAGGACCTTAAACATATTTTCATCTCTTCTGTCCCTAAGTTCAAGAAGAATTCTTCTCGCTATGCTTTTGATCACAGGCAACCCCGCCAGGCCTCCAATGGCAGGAAGGGTGGTAGGTAGGTCTACTCTTCTAAGGCCTTTCAGAATTCTATGGCCCAGAAGCCTCATTTATCTGATAAGCCTGCTTCTCTTTGACAACTTGCCCCCCCCCCCCCTCTTCTTTTAGACAGGTTCCTTTGTCCCATTGGCTCTCAAATTGGCCTCCCATCATTTTAGACTCTTAGGTTCTTTCTAGAATCTGTCATATTTGCTTCATGGAATGGAAGCCTTGCCCTCCTTTTTCTGGGATTCCCCAACCTCCTCTAGAGAAGCTTTCTCATTTCCTGGAGGTTCTAGAGTCCCCAGTGAACCAAAGAACCATTCAACCTGTCCCCCCTTCCCTAGTGGGAAAGGGGTTTTATTCCAGGATGTTCCTGGTTCCTCAAAAGGAGGGCACTTGGAGACCAATTCCGGATCTCTAGCTGCTAAACTCCTTTCTCAAGTTGCCTTTTTTTGGATGTTTACTCTTCAAACCCTGTTTCTTCTTTTACTACCGGAGGCTTTTTTGGTGTCTTTGGATCTGAAGGATGCTTACCTTCATATCTGTGTTAACTTTCTTTTGAGGAAATTCTTATGTTTCTCTGTGTCTTCCTTTCATTTTCAGTTCTCTGCTTTGCTTTTTGCCCTCCCTACTGCTCCAAGAGTATTCACAAAATGCCTAGCTCCTGTGATTCTTTTCTGCAGTCTCCAAGGCATTCAGATTTTTCCTTATCTAGATGACTTGTTGCTTCAAGCACCTTCTCCCAGTCGCCTGTTACAAGATCTGGAGTTCACCATCTTTCTTCTTCAAAGTCTGGGCTTCACTATCAACTTCCAAAGTCTGTCCTGAATCTCTATCAAGAGCATGTGTATCTGCGATGCAGGATTCAGACAGTGCCAGTGTTGGCCTCTCTTCCACCTCCAAATGTTTTGTCATTGACGGCCTTCTTTCAGTCTCTTCTTCCTCCAACTGTCATTTGGGCTCTAGGGTTCATGGCCTCTTCTATTCCAATACTTCCTCTTGCCAGACTGCATATGCAGAAGCTTCAGTGGTACCTCAAGTCATTGTGGCTGCAGCATTGTCACCCCCTGGATTTCAGTGCACCTATCCCTCCTTGTCTAAAGAAGGAATTTGAGTTGGGAAATCAAAACTTTGCTCCCAACCCAAACTTACCCTTTCAGCCTCCAGTCCCTTCTCAAAAACTGCTCACCGATGCTGCAGACATGGTGGTAGGGGGTGTGACACCTCTGCACTGGCCCAGTAATCAAGGAGCCTCAATTCTCACCACTGCCAACATCTAGGTGACCTGTACATTGGGAGGATGACAAGTACACACACAGTAAAGTGCAATTTCCCTTAAGAGCACAAAGAGACCACAGTCAGTCTAGGGCTGGTTTCTCCCTCTTTCTCCATATCCCCAATAAGACTTCCCACTGGCAAAGCTATAGGGTTGAGATCTCAGTTGAGTAGTCAAGCCAAAACCTCCAGCACCCTCTCTGTCCAACCAGTGCTTCGTGTCTCTGCCCAAGTAGCCAACACACACACACACACACACACACACACACACACACACACACACACACACACACACACACACACACACTTTGAGATTTCATTTACATACAAACACACACACACACACACACACACACCTGGGAAAGGCTGGCACAGGTTTATAGGTCATCTGCCTAGACAATAAGGTAGTTATCACTGCCACCAACCACTCTTATTAGCTACTCTAGGCCCTTAACAAAGGGTGTCCAATACTACTGTGTAATGTTACTAATAATCCAAATGGTAGTTCTGACCAAGCACCAAACTATTAAAATATGTCTCACAAATATCAGCCACAAAGATAGGTTTAAATATATTTAAGAACAAATAATAAAAGAATAAAACAATACTCAAATAAACAAACACAGTTACTTCAGAGTTCAAAATCATATGAAATATTTTAAAACAACATTGAAGGACAGTCTCAGATAAATACAGTAAACATCTAAAGTAATCTTTATTATATTCTTATCTATATCTAAAAGAGATGCTATGCCCTAAATCTTACTTACAGACAGGCAAGTGCAGATGATGATGATGATGAGTGGATGTTCTTGCTAGGTCCAAGACAAAATACAGAGTCTCTCTTGGAAAGAGTTCCCAAATTAATATCAAATATTATGCTGGGCCACCTTGGATGACATCACTCTGTCACCTGACTTCAGTTCCCAGGCTAAAGAGAAACTTAACAGAATTTAACATCTCTGTATGAGAAATACATATCTCTCAGATCTTGGAAGTCATAAAACAATAAAACACTTACAAAACAATGCAGAAAGCACCCTAGTTCTTGTCATCCTGTCTCCTTGCTGCATTGAAACAAACATTTCAAACACAACCATAAAATAATTTAATTTCAACTTATTTTCTTGAAGTTTTGCAAGTTAATCTTCTATGTTCCAGCACGGTATGCTGGGGTTACCTTCTTGAAGATCAGTACATAACTTACAGTTCTGTATAAATCATATCAATATTCGCAAATGACATATAATTATTTACAAAATTCCAGATAGCTGGGCTGGCAGCATGACAGGGAGCTTTATTTTTTTTTCACATGAACGTTCAGGATCTCTGTCCCCCCATTAATAGTTAGACCATATCAACATCAAATAGATGAGAGCTTTGTTTCTGGCCTTCAAGTTTTTCACCCCATGTTCTCTCCAGGCCCATTGAAGGTGTACACAGACAACACTACAATGACGGGGTATGTCAACAAGCAGGGAGGCACAAAATCTTACCTGGTCTTCAGGATGGCTCTTCAGGCTTGGGAGGTGGCTCTCAGTTATCACTTACCTGTTCAGGTAGTATACATTCCTTCAGAACACAACCTAGTGGCAGAATCTCTGAGCAGGTCCAGAACACAGGCTCACAAATGGATGCTTCACAGAGTGGTCTACTTCAAAACATCTAAAACCCATAACATCTAATTTCATAACTTCAAGACCAGAACATCTAAAACCCATAACATCGAATTTCATAACATCGCAAATTTGCATCAAAACATCAAACACTACAAATCACATAAAAATAACACCCCCTCCACATATGATACCACCAAACTACCAAACACACTTTTTACTATGTTTCTGCAGGGGTGCAAGCCCCCCTGCACCCCCATGTGGGGGGTTCCACACCCCCGTAAATTAAATATAGCAACTCTGAGATTGCACTACAGTGGGAAAAGGTTAATTTCCTAGCCTCACTGTATCACAATCACCATAAAGAATTTACACATAATGTCTATATCACTTACCTGTTTGACCTAAAAAACACATACAGAATGGCAAAATACACACTATATAAAGAGTATTAATTCCTACACTATATAAATAACTATAGAAATAAAAACTACAACATCTCATAGTGATACCACAAGATTAACAGATTAAACTATAACATTTACATATATGCTGATACACTATTAAATATTATACATTTTAGATGTTATGAAATTTGATGTTATGAGTTTTAGATGTTATGGGTTTTAAATGTTCTGGTCTCAATGTTATGAAATTAGAGGTTACGGGTTTTAGATGTTTTGAAGGGGATCCTCACAGAGACATGTTTCTGGACATTGTCCATTGGTGAGGTGGTCCTCAGGTAGATCTTTTCACCTCCTCTGTGAACAGGCAGCTCCTTCTCTTCTATTTCAGATTGCCATGTTATCTGGTGTGGAAGATGGACCCCCTTTATTTTCCTTGGAAGGGGGTGTTTCTTATACTTTCCCTCTTCTTCTTCTATTTCCAAGAGTACTGCAGAAGACTCCCCAAAAAATCCTGCTAGTGACTCCCTTTTGGCCAAGACAGTACTGGTTCCGCCTCTTAATGCATCTGGCCAGGGGAAATCACCACAAGTTACCTCACTGGTTGGTCCTCCTCACACAGAACAAGGGGTCTCTCATCCATCCTCACTTGTCCACTCTTCAACTGACACTGTGGGTGATAAGGTTTTAATCCCTTTCAGGCACCTCTTTTCTGAGAATGTGCTAAGGGTTTTACAGGGGATAAGGAAACCCTCAACCAGGAAATCTTATATGTTCAAATGGAAAAGATTTTCTGTCTGGAGCCACGCTCATAACCAGCACTCATTTTCAGTGGGGGTCCCTTTGGTCCTCTCATTTGTGTGAGTTGCTCCAGTCTGGTCTATTCCCCTGTGAAGTTTGATTTGTCAGCCATTTCTGCTTGTCTGCCCTTCAGCTCTCATTCGGCTTCTTTTCTTTTACACAAATGTACTTTCAGTTACTTTAAGTTTGTTATGGTATTTTTTTACACAACTGTACTTTCAGTTACTTTAAGTTTGTTATGGTATTCTTTTACACAACTGCACTTTCAGTTACTTTAAGTTTGTTATGGTATTCTTTTACACAACTGTACTTTCAGTTACTTTAAGTTTGTTATGGTATTCTTTTACACAACTGTACTTTGTTACTTTAAGTTTGTTATGGTATTCTTTTACACAACTGCACTTTCAGTTACTTTAAGTTTGTTATGGTATTCTTTTACACAACTGTACTTTCAGTTACTTTAAGTTTGTTATGGTATGATTAGCCAATGCCATTTTTTCAAACAATGGCTGATTCAAAATCAAATGCCCAAAGTCTGCACAAAAGAACGTTTATTTTCTCTAAAGGGGAGGGTCTCTGCAAGCCAACATTTACCCCTTAAAATGCATGGACAATTACGCTTTTTTTTTTTTTTTTGGTTTCAGGCAGTAGAACTGGGTTCAACCAACCCAGCCATGTATATCTCCTTTTAGTTAGCTACATTGCATCAGACTTTTTTGCATGTAAGAACGTGTAATAAATTCTGTATCTCATCATCACTGGTTATTACCCCTTCTACGTGTGCAACAGTATGAAATATAATAATAGGTAAACTTCAGTGAAAAGAAGTCCAGATGACTGACCTACCCACTCCAAAGACGTGTTAGTTTACTTTTACCTCAATATTCCATATAATTACTTCAAGTAGGGTAAAATAATTGGTTTGGATTAACTGTATCATATACCTCAATTAATGAAGGATGTTCAAGCCCCAAGCACTGTCTTTGCAGAGTACTGTATGGAGATCAGAATTTAAATGATGTCCTCTTCTCAGCCTTTAAATAAAGATTAAAATAAAAAGGGGCACTACAGTGTTTCCCCTGCAGATATGATTCCTCATTATTCTTGTGAATGTACTCTCGTGGACAGCCATGGCTGCTAGTCAGAGGGCCACTTCCATGCCCAAAAAAAAAAAAAAAAACATTGCTACAGTGCCTGTCACCCCTGCAGCTGGATTCAGTTAAAATAATAAATGAAAGCTGAAATGACTAGCTAAAAAAGGGGTGTATATATAACATTTACAAATGTAAACACAATTAGAGAGTAAAACTAATCATTAATAAAAGTAGTGCTGTATTCCAAATAAAACTTCAAATATAAAGACAGAAGCTGGTGCTGAAACATATTAGTATCACTTCAGAATGTGAAGGTACCACAAAAACAGGAAGCCTGTGTAAGGCATTGAACATGATATACAATAAACTATTTACACTATGAAGATAAAATGACTTACACTGGTTCGGAGATAACTGGATGAAGGATAACTTGTGGTGCTCTATTCTGTGTCTCAGGAGTGACATCTTGAGGTAAAAAAAAAAAAAACAGAAACAAGTTAAAGCATCAGCTTGTTTTCCCAAGTCTTGTAATTAAGCCATTACCATTAATTACGTACTGCTAAGCACAATGTAATATTTGCACTATTGAATGCAAAGGTGTTTCATATCCAATGTAACTTTGCCAATATCTTATTACTAACTAAAATGATTAACTAAAACTAATGATACTAAATGAAATAGATGAAGTCATTAACTATAAACCTCTATGGCATCTGGAATGAACCAGACAATCTGAACTTACACTACTATAACCAGTATTAACCCCACCAGGAACAGCTTTACCAGCTATTCAGCAGCAAAGACTGGGATCATCCTTTGGCCAAAACCTTATCTTTTCCAAACATCTGCATAATATCACAACTGTAGTACTTAATCAGCTAAGATTAGAATACAAGTATTTCAGTCTCCTTCCCCTAGATGCAGGGACAGCACTAGCAGTACAAATTATAATGCTCAAACCTGAACACAACTTGCCATTATTTGCAGTAATGTTTGCAGAGAAGACCTACAATCTCTGTGTTACAGTGAAAGAAAGTTGAAGGTACATATCATTACATGACCCCAAAGAGTTCCATTGCAATACGCTGAAAACAAAAAAAGCTGACTGGAAACAGTAATGGCCACATCGACACTGCTTCACTTACAAACTACTAAACGGTCTCTACTGTCCATCAGCTATAAAAGTACTTGACAGAAAACCAGGTTATTCCCTTTGACCTAATCTTCACAATGCCATATTTCTAATAAGCCCTGTTTCACAAAGGCTATAGGTGAAAAAAAAAAACATTTTCAAATGCAGCACCAGCTGCTTGGAGCCGATTACCATTCAATAAGCTATGAAAAGAAGTTACTGCAACACCACAGTAAGGCGTACGAGTCTCCATGTTTGACACGTTACTAAAAAAAGCCAGGCAACTTATAGTAATACCCATAATTGTTAATAATTGTAACCTTTACACTTATGGTTACAAACTCATGGCACATTTGCATATACTATATTCTATGCATATAAAATTACCACTTCCTGTTACTAAGCCTCTACACAAAATCTGCTTTCTGCAGTCCTTTATGTTATGCAAACTTAATCCAAGTTTTATGTTGTACCTAGGGAATGAATCAATCATTTAATAATAATTTTTCTATATACTGTCAACTTTTGTATTTTAGCCATCACATATTAATTAATTCTCAGATAAAGTTGTGAATGTCTGTAAGGCCCAGGTCATATCTGAAAAGGGTCAGTAGACCACCATACCACCCCGGTTAACAAAATAAATAAATAGATAAATAAATAAAGTATTCTTGCAACAAATGCAACCTGAAATACATTGTAACTTTTGGCCTTGTACCCAAGTCATGGTTAAATAAGGTCCCTAAAAATCAGTCAAGCCCTCCAATTAATAAAAATAAATCAATAAAATAAAATATTTTTTTTAGGGTAGAAGCTTCTGAATATGAAATATTGGCTTGAGAGTTCAACACTTCTGACCACTATAGCCCATTACATGGGCATCAGTCTTTCCTTTGATGTTAACAGTCTTGTATTTAGTTAATTTTTTGACTAAAATAAACTAGGATGCAGATGACATTGTGCAGTGATTTTGAAAGTATCATAAGGCAAAAAAATCTTGCATGTACAATGTGCCAAGAAGTATCATAATACATAACAGCAAAGCTGAAAAGAGGGTTGCCACACAAGACTGAAAGTGACAAAAGATGAAAAAGTGACCTGAAAGGAACAGCTGTTATTGAAATACGAATACAAAACTGTGTTAGGAAGTGGGGAAAAAAAAACAGGTGATACTTGTTAGCAACAGGAAGCTAACATATACATTAAACATAAGTCATAAAGTGCTCAGGTAGACACTGTAAATGCTATGGTATTGGTGATTCCATGCAGAGGACAAAAATGGGAGGAAAAGTACAGTTATAAATGACAGATCTGATATCTATGACCACTTTTTTTATGTTACAACATTCTAGATGTTTCTGGCAGGTGTGTACACTAAAGGGTTATGCAGTAGTATCATATCTCTGTCAAAAATGGGTTCCAGTCTGTTTATGTAGTGCAAAGTTTCTCCACAAAGCAAAACCAGGATTCATTTCAAGGAAAAATAAATCTTTACTGAATGGCACTGCCTGCCAGGACATTAAAGATAATAATAAATTCTACATCAAATATCTTACCATAGGCCTTAGAAATGTCCATGCCTCAAAGCAACAGCATGGACACTTTATTAAGCAGCTAGCCTTCATCCTTGGGAAATCAGCTGGAAGCATATGTGAATTTATTCATGTACTTCTAGTCAAATATTTATCAAAAGATCCATGCTCAAGAGCTGCAGATAAAGTCATGCAAAATATTTCATTAAGTTAAGCAATCCCAAATGCCAATAATTAGAGGGCTGTAATGCACAGGAGTTCAGCAAACATGAGTCCATGAAAGCAAACATGAGTCCATGAAAGCAAACATGAGTCCATGAAAGCAGGGGAAAGTCAGTGAAATCAAACCCCACCTGTGCATTGACATGCTGCATTATGGAATGAAATAGTATCCAATTAAAGGTTAGTTACCTGGGAAAATGAACTGCTGCTTGTATTTGTAGTACTGGGAAGCTTAAAAGAGAAAAAAAAAGTACAATCATGAGTAAATGAGACAGTTATTTTACTAGAGACAAACATCTCAGTTAAATTGTATTGCTGTTTCTTAATACTCATGCCACTGTGTTAATGCTTAATGTCTACAAAGAGTTGACTAAAACAAGGTTATGCTTGTAAATTAAACAAATGTAATTGCTAAAAGCATAATATCTGTATGCAGACACAATGTCCCTTAGAGATAAAAATCTCTTCCTTTTGAGATAAAAATCCTCCCAGTCATATATGACATTAAGGCAAGCTAATGATTTAAATAAGTGTGAAAGTAAGCATGTTAAAGCAATAAATATATCATGGTGTTTTGCTTAAGGTTTCATTCTGTAATCCATCTCTCAAAGGAATGGCAACACACAACATTAAATAAATATAAATAAAGTTATCACAATGCTGTTGTTGTCCTTTCCTAGTACTGGCAGTTACCGTCTGGAGCTAAGGAACATTTCAAGCTGAAATCTTTACACTCTTTTATTTTAATTGCAGCACAAATGGAAATGTTGCCATCCTCTCACTCTTCTTCTTAAATTTATCAGCAGAGGACCCTGCTAAGATAACTCTGGATTGCCTTTTGAAAAGTTTCAAATACTCTTTTAGCGTTGAGCACAGACACCTAGCAGATGGCTAGTAAAAGGAATGCATGAAGACATGTATGGAGATGTAAACTTAGAAAAAACAATTTGTAAAAGTATTCTAATATAAAAGGAGATGGTAGGACCTGCATTAGGCTATATACAATAACTGCACAATCAGTGGGAAGTCACTATTATTCTCAGAATGGGAATAAGATGACAAAATGGGGAAGTTTTAAGCGCTGAACAACAATCAATACAAAACGGTCACAATGTTAACACAAACATAGGGAGTAAATATAAGGTAATATCTTGCCTAATTTATTCTTCAAAGCGGAAAGAGAAAGGACATGCAGTATTTAAAAAAAAACAGTGTAAGGGTAAAGATAACTCTCTTCAATATCACAATTCTGTCTAATAGCCATTTCTATTTGCTGAATTATATAATCTCAGTTTCTAGAAATACAGACAGACACATACACACACACAAAGATAAAATAATGTGCTCCACAGATATTACAAGACAGTTGATTCTTGAGAGTAAATTACAAAATCTTAAATATGACATCCACACATTTTCTCATAGCAGGCAGGCAATTTTCCTGTGCCAAACATAGATGGCTTCATTCCCCAACTTAATATATCCCAACAATAAGGACAAACTCATGATTTTCTACACAAATCAAATGAAGTGCTCTACTGGCTGTTTCAGTCTGACATTAGAATTAAGTATATGGTGTGGACTACGACTGACCCCAGTAACAACATTTAAAAATATAACTCCTGCACAGATTTCACATTTGTTGTTAGCAGCATTTTATCTGTTCATATGTGACATTTTGCATTAGTAATGTTATCATAATCAATACTAATGGTCCATAATATACTGTATTATATTGGCTATAGAACAGGAGTAATATGCCTCTAAAATGTGTGGTGCAGTGTATGGGAACATTCCCATGAATAGGTAGCTAGGCAACACTTTATATTAATTGAGTAATTAACATGTTACCTGTCAATTAATGTCATATAAAAGGAGATTGCCTGAAAGCAACAAACTAAGAAGGTAGTTCTTCATTGAATAATCATGTGAAGGATGAACATAGGCACATAGAGTGAGGGACTAGTTGGGGCTACCTGTGGATGTATATATTTCTATCAGCTGAAAACTGGGTCTGACAGATGTGTGTAGCTTTTCACTTTCCTTTTTGTTATAAGACAACATGTTTCCTGCAGGGACTGTGCGGACTGAGTTGTGTTAGTGAGGAGCAGCTTAGTTACTGTTTATTTTTCTTTTGAAACTGCAACTCCAAATGGGCTGATATCTAATTTGTATAATATTTATTTTAAATTAACTGGGTTAGTCCAACTGAGCCTGAACCCATTTTCAGTGGAAACCCAAGGAGAAAAGCTCCAGTACATGACAATCATTATGAAACAAAACATATTAAACATTACATAGCTTGGAATATTCATTGAAACAATGAAATTGAAAACATAAATTAATACATAGATTGAAGACTTATGTCGTAACATAATAAGAAGTTATGTCTTACCATAACGTTCCATGTTAGTTGTCTTCTTCTCGCCTTCTTTCTTGCTGGATGGGTTCGGAGCCGATCCTCGGCTCCGACTCGGCCTATACTATAGCTCGAGAGCTATTTATACCGGCTCGAGGCAGCCCTATATCCCACAATACCATGCGCTAACTCCCCAGATCTCATTTGGAAGCTAAGACATAGTATAAATAATAATATTATAATAATAATATTATAATTCTCTTTTACGAGAATAGATTACCTGCTAGTAACACTAAGGATACAAGGAACAAAACGCAACATATTGTATCTCCAGAAATGGAAGGACTCAGAACCTCGAGTCTATCCAGGCTAGGGGGCAGGAGGGAGGGACGCAAGAAAGAAGGCGAGAAGAAGACAACTAACATGGAACGTTATGGTAAGACATAACTTCATAATGTTAAGTTGTCATTCTCGCCTTCATTCTTGCTGGATGGGACAGCGTCCCTAGCATCTTAGTCCTGGGTGGCTCAATGAAACAGACTCCTGTGTACAGTGGAACCAAAATCAGCTCTATTTATGGAGGCTAAATCAAGTTTGTAATGGGCAATAAAGGTATGTTTGGGAGCCCAAGTAGCTGCTGCACAAATGGCATCTAGTGGTAACCTTGCTTGAAACGCCGTTGAAGTTGATAGTGCCCTGGTTGAATGAGCCTTAGGCCTAGAGGGAAGTTGCCTGTGTCTCAACTCATAGACCAAGGTAATAATAGATGTCAGCCATCTGGAAAGAGTAACCTTTGATACCGGAAGCCCTTTCTTGCCTGCAGCATAAGAGAGAAAGAGCTGGTCTGACTTTCTGAATTGTTTTGTCCTGTCTAGGTAATACCGTAAATGGCAATGAACATCTAATGAATATAATTTTTGTTCAGCCATGTTGGTATAGTCTGGGAAAAAGACAGGTAAATCAATGGAGTGGTTTAGATTTGCTTCCAATAAAACTTTTGGTAGGAAGGAAGGGTTTTTTTCTGAGAGTTACCCTGTCTTTATGAAAAACCAAATAAGGAGGACGGACAGACAAGGCTTGAAGTTCCGATACCCTTCTGGCAGATGTTATAGCTACTAAAAACAGCGTTTTCCAAGAAAGAAGTTTGAGGGAGCAAGAAGCTGCAGGTTCAAAAGGGGGCAGAATTAGTGAAGTTAGAACTAAGTTCAAATCCCATTGTGGGGGTGGATCTTTGACTTGAGGTCCGAGCAAAAAGATGCCCTTGAGAAAGGCTTTACAGAGTTTGTGGGACATAATATTTGCTTCTGAGAGTCCAACATGAAAATTAGCAATGGCCGCTAATTGTACCCTGATAGTGGCCGATGATGACCCTGAATGAAAAAGCTCCGCCAGAAAGTCCAGAACCTCATGAATGGGTGTATGGAAAGGATCTAAGGACCTAGTTTGTGCCCAGTGTGAAAAACGCTTCCATTTACTCGCATAAGTCTTCCTAGTATTGGACTTATGGGAGGCCAGAATGATATCACGAACAAGAGGAGAAATAAGGGGAAGCCTGGCTATGGCTGGAAGTGGAGCAACCAAGCTGTGAGGGTGATGGAATGTAGAGACTGATGCAGCTTGCCCGTGAGGTGGGTCAACAGATCCGGAAGGGGTTCCAGATGCCAAGGCTGTTCCAGTAGGTATTTGTGCAGGAACGGGAACCAAACTTGTCGAGGCCAAAACGGGGCAATGAGGATCATTCTGGATCTCAAAGCGGTTGCTTTCTGAATTAATTGCAGGATCAACGGAAAAGGAGGAAAGGCATAAAGAAGACCCCGGGGCCAAACGTGAACAAGAGCGTCTCTGAGGAGTTAGCCTGGCAGAGGAAAAAGTGTGAAGAAGTCAAGGCACTTGCTGTTTTGGGGAGTTGCGAAAAGGTTGCAGCAAAGCTGGCCCCACTTCCAAAAAATTCCGTCTGCTACCACTGCTACCGCTTGGTTTAGAAACCACTCGTGAGGCATGAGGATAGTTCTGCTCAATCTGTCTGCTATGACATTGGACTTCCCGGGGATGTGCGTTGCTATCAGAAACCGTTGAGATGAAATCGCCCATTGCCAAAGTCTGAGTGCTTCTCGACAGAGGGGATAGGACCTTGTTCCGCCCTGCTTGTTTATGTACCACACCACAGACATATTATCCGTTTGAATTGCTATAGTCCCCGTGGGAAGAGAGCTCTGAAGGGCTTGCAACGTCAAAAGCACCGCCCTCATCTCCAGGACATTTATGTGCAGGTGGCATTCTGACTGTTGCCAAGTGCCCTGGACCGTCCGGCCCTGATAATGCCCCCCCCCACCCGATCAGGGAGGCATCCGTTGTGACAGTGGCAACTGGAGGGGGAAGAACAAAGGGTCTGCCCTGAAAAAGCTGAGGGGAAACCATCCACCAGGAGAGATGTTTCTTGCAAGATGGGGTTATCAAAATGTTGTGGGTCATTGGTAGCTGTTGAAAGGACCACTGAGAAAACAGCATCCACTGAAGGAGCCTCATGTGGAAGCGGGCTAATGGAAGTAGAAGAATCGCTGCCGCCATGAGGCCCAACACTTTCAATACTAGCTTGACCTGAACTTTGTTAGGCTGAAACAGGGGCTGAACATTCCGCCTTATGTCTGTCACTCTCTGAGGTGGTAATGTTGCAGACATTTCTGTGGTGTTTAATACGGCGCCTATAAAGTTTATACATTGACAAGGTGACAAGGAGGACTTTGCAAAATTTTTAGAAATACCCAGACTGTTGCAAAGTTGAATAGTGTAATCCCTGGCCATTATGAGATCCTGTTTGGTGGTAGTGGAAATGAGCCAGTCGTCTAAGTATGGAAACACCTGGAATCCTTTCTATCTCAGGTGAGCCGTGACCACTGCCAAACATTTGGTGAACACCCGGGGGGCTGTGGTGAGACCAAAGGGCAGGGCCCTGAATTGAAAATGACTGACTCCCAGCCGGAAGCGGAGAAACCTCCTGGAGCGCCTGTGTATCTTTATATGGTAGCATGCGTCCTGGAGGTCTAACGAGCACATCCAGTTGTCTCTGCCCAAAAAGGGTAGAATGGACTGCAGTGTTACCATCTGAAATTTTGTCTTTAGTACAGAGTTGTTTAACCTGCTGAGGTCTAAAATGGGTCTCCATTCTCCTGTCTTTTTTGGTACCAAAAAGAATCTGGAGTAAATTCCGGATCCTAGCTGATCTGCTGGGACTGCCTGGATGACTCTTTTTTTCTAACAGCTTTTTTACTTCTAGCTGAGCCTGACCCCTTTGTGCGGTGGTACATCTGGTAGGGGTTTTGGCAGTTGTACCGGAGGGAAAGTGAAAGGGATTTTGTAACCCTCGGATATGATCTTCTGTACCCATGTGTCTTGGGAGAGGGCTTGCCAGGCTTACAGGTACAGAGATCATCTTCCCCTGACTGCCTCCGAAGGCGGACAGTCGGGCAGCTTCTCAGGGATGCTGAAAGGGTTGGTCAGGAAAAGATTCCCTAGAGCCCTGGTTCTGAGGACCCCCTCTGCCCCTGGGGCGGCGTCTGTTATTATTTCCCCCTCTGCCTCTAGGGGGAAATTCACCACGTGTGGCAGGCGCGACTCCCTGAGGTTTGCGGAACCACATCTTTCCTCCCTTCTGTCCCTTAGAATAAGGTCTAGAAGGCATGGAAAAACGGACTCCCACGGCAGAGAGAGTCTTACCATCTTGCTCACATCTGGTGAGGGTATTCTTCACCTGAGGTCCGAACAATTCTGAACTGTCAAAGGGGGTGTTGGTGAAGGACGCCTTGAAGGGATCGGCAAAGTTACAGAGTTGCATCCAAGCATGACGTCTCAACGCAACGCCTGTGCCAGCGGCCCTACTCGCTCCATCGGCTGCATAAGAGATAAGCCGCATGGAGGAGTTAACAATGGAGTTCAGGGTAGCCAGCTGAGAGTTTATTTCATCCTTAAACCCCGCAGCAGAAGGATCCTGTACCGTTTCACCCAGCTCTTTGAACAAGTCTCTCTGAAGGCGGGTGAAATGACATAAATAGTTCAGCGATCGCATAGAAAAGGTCGCTGAAGCAAAGGTCCACTTGCCGTACCTGTCCATGGTCCTGGACTCTTTGTTAAGAGGATGAACAGATACAGAAGGATCAGCCAATTCCTTCTTAGTGGCTGCTGCTACCACCATAGCATCAACTGAAACACCTTTGGTGAAAAAGGATTTGTCATCTGGTGCAGAAATAAATTTAGAAGGCCTCCTAGGGGTAGGTTCCATTGAATCAGGAGCTGCCCATGCCTTTCTAGCTACTACCTCCATTAGTGGGTCGAAAGGGGGAGACACCCAGGAGGTGGAAGGGCGAGATCCAAAGGCATCAAGGTAAACCGACTCATCCTCGGAAGGTTTGAGAGTGGACCAATTTTCCCTCTGTCTTAGGATTTCCAGGATGTCTGAAAAGGAGACATCCTCAGAGGGGGATCTGGGGGAACCTTCCGACTCATCCAAGTCGGTGTCTGACATGACAGACTCAGGGGAGTCTATGTGCTTCCTCTTGCACTTTCTTTTCCTAGGGGGTTCCCCTGAAACTTCAGGAAAGCCCTCGGAAGAGGAGGAGACACCCAAGGTCGGTACCCTACGCTTTGGATCTCTGCTGTCAGGTGTAAGAGGATGGCCAGAGACCGTAACAGGCACTACAGAGGGAGGAGCCGCAGAACTTAACCTTGGAGTGGACACTGGGTCCAGCACACTCCTCATCACCTCGAAGGCTCCCCTATCAGATACCAAAGGTAGCACCGGCTCTGAAGAGACTGGAACCGCCCCCGGAACCGACAGAGAAGGCTCCAAGAATGATGTCGGGGCCGAACTAACCAGAGCTGAAGCTTCGAGAGGGAGAGCAGGGTCAGACAAAGGTCCGATGCCACTCGCCCCCTCGGAGCCGGCAATGGAGTCTCGGCACCCCGACCTCTCCACGGATGGAACCAATGAAGAGGTCGGAGCTGACGACACCGGAGCCGAAGGAGGAAGTATCGGCTCCGACGTGGGCAAGGTCACGGTTCCGACAAACTCGGGCTCCGAGCTCGAGAGATGAGTTGGAGGAGGAATGGATAGCTGTATCAAAGGAAGCACAGTCTGGTGAGATGGACTCTGGAGCATTTGGGCCAGCGCCTGAGATTTTATGAGTCTACTGACCACCCTCTCGATGTCGTGGTCGGAGAGCCTGGATGACCTCAATGAATGAGTCCTATGACTCTGCTCCGATAGGAGAGGGGACCTCGGAGCCGATCTGACAGACTCTAGCGAAGGGGACCTAGAGCGCTTGCGCGCTGAGGTAGGCTCCGATGATGGTTTCGGAGCGGAAACCACTTTACTCGCCTCGGAGCCAGCCGGAACCGAGGTCGGAGCCGTCTCGATAATGCCAGCCCTCGTCTCAGAAGCTGGAGCCGAGGGTTTGGCGGTTTTTGACGACTTCCCCGAGCCAGACTTGGACGGGGAGTCATCAGGCTTTAACAAGCCCCTTAGGATGAGCTTGTTATGCCTTTCCTGCAGGACTCTTGAACTAAATCCATGACAAATGGAACAAGAGTCCTGCAGGTGTAAAGGCCCCAAGCAATAGACACAAGAAGTGTGACCATCTGTCAGAGATATTTTCTGACAGCACGAGTCACACTTCTTGAATCCTGAAACCTTAGGGTCCTTTGACATCCTGACTAAAAATAAAAAGGAACACAGTCAGTCCACACACACACACTTATTTAAGTTAAGGAGAACTGACTAAAACCCCCACACACACACTGAAAAGGGTGGGGAAAGCTAAGGAAAAGCCCGTAGGCCCAAGATAAAAACTAACTAAAGAAAGGGAAAAAGGGCTACCGAAAAGGGTAAGGCAGTTAGAAGGGACCTAAAGAAGGGTAACTAATTGGAAAAAAACTGAATATATATCTGAAAAAACACTTACTGACCAGAGCCGGTAAAAACAGACTACCTCACAGCGAAGCGGCAAACGAGATCTGGGGAGTTAGCGCATGGTATTGTGGGATATAGGGCTGCCTCGAGCCGGTAAAAATAGCTCTCGAGCTATAGTATAGGCCGAGTCAGAGCTGAGGATCAGCTCCGAACCCATCCAGCAAGAAAGAAGGCGAGAATGACAACTTAACATGATGATACATCACTAAACTGAATGAAGCAGAGAAATAAAATAGTGGAACACTCTAGGGAGATAGAGCTGATGAAAATATATAAATATTATAACAAGAGTAAAAAAAAAGGGGGGGGTTATGTAGGATCCTCGCAGGAGCAGATCCATAAGTTAAAAAGGGTGTCTTTTAGTTGTTTTTTGAAGCTATTTGTGTAATACTTCTTACATTGAAAGGGAGTTTGTTCCAGGCTTGAGCCTACTTATTTGTATAGAAGTTTGCCAGTGGTTTTATTAGGTTTCTATATCCAGGTGATGTTGGTCAGAACTTCAGAGTGAACAATTTGGGGTATAGTAGGATACTAGAGATAACTGGGAGGGGCAGGTAGTGGGTTTGTTGAGGATGGAGTGCATTATTTGAAGTTGTATTAGAAGGTGTTGTTGGGGGAATTCTAGCCACTGTAGGTTCTTTAGTGAAAGGCAGTGGTGAGGGGTGTAAGGTAGGTTTGTGGCAAATCTTACAATTTTGTTATGCGTTTGTTCAAGTTTAGAGATTAAGGTAGATTGTAAGTTTGTTAGGACAGAAGAGGCATAAAGTAGGCTGGCTAGAAAGTATGCCTGTGGTCGAGAAAGTTTGGAGTCCTAGTCAGGATTTTTTGTTCCTGTAAAGCAGACCCAATTTTGGTGTGTGTGTGTTTTTTTATATATAGTGCTAAATGTGAAGGTCAAATTTTAAGAGATTCTCAATTATAGTACCAAGGAGCTTTGTGTGGGATTCAACTTTAATGACCCTGTTATTAAGAGATGAGATGTTAAAGGTAGAGTTGTGATGAGAAAGAGAATTTGGAAGGAAAAAGTTTGTTTTTATTGGGACTAAGTATGAGCTGGTTTTCGGTAAGCCATCTTTCAACAGATAGGAATGAGTTGTGGGTAAGTGTGTGAAGTTGAGAGAGACTGTCAGAAGAAGAGATTAGTGTAGAGTCATCTGCATACTGAATAAAACAAGAAAGACTGCAAGCTGTGTGAAAGTTGTTAGTAAATATGTTAAATAGTAGGTGTCCAAGAATATAGCCCTGGAGAACACCTGTTTGAATAGGTAGAAAAGGAAAGAAGGAGGTGTGCCTTCTGACAGACTGCAGCCTGTTGATAAAGTAGGTGGAGATCCATTCAAGAGGAGAAGTGGAGAGGTTAAGGTCAGCTAATGTTGTTAGTAGCTTACAGTGTGAAACTGTGTCAAAGGCTTTTGAGAGGTCTAGGAACAGACAAGTGACAAGTTTGTTGTTGCCTCTAGCTTCAGCTACAGTACATATGAAAAGATATAAGGGCAGTAACAATACTATGGTTGGGCCAAAACAGTGTTGGGTTTCAGTCAGAAGGTATTCTTGAAGAAGAAAGTTGAGAAGCTGTTTGTGTATGCATTTTTGAGGATTTTTGAAAATGGGGACATAATGGCTATAAGACTGAAATTGGAAGGATCAGTGAAGTTTCCTCATTTGTGTAAAGGTATGGTATAGAATGTTTGCCAGATATCAGGCACTGTAGACTCTTGGATCAATCTACTGATTAGTACAGAAACTGGATAAGCTATTTAGTCAGTAGCGAGCTTAAGAAGTGAGGGGGGGGGTAAATGATCAGTTGAAGGAGAACATGGTTTTAGTATCTGGAGGATTGATTTTATGTAGGCAGTGGGAACTGGCTTACATGAAAAGGGGGTTTGTCAGCTGGTGGAGGCAGAGGAGTTGGGGATTGGTGTTGGGATCTATGCTGGTTAGTTTGCAGATGGAGTCAATAAAGTAGCAATTGAGAAGGGTGGTGGTTTCTTATGCATAATTATTTGAGTAGGGGTTTGGTGTTGTGGGAAAACCAGGGTGAAGTATCTTATTAATACTTCCCAATAAATTGTGTGGACTGAAGTAGCAGTTAGTCTGGGCATTATGGTAAAAGTTTTTCTTGTCATTGTTAATTTGTTTTTCAGTGAGGTTTCTAAGTTCTTTGTAGCTCTCAGGATCCATAGGGGATTTAGTTTTTAGTCAGGATTCCCAAGTGGTATCTCTTTTATGCATAAGAAAGTAAGTGTCCAGTCTAAGTCAGAATACAAAATAAATACATTTTATATATTTTCTGCTTATGTTTATTTTCTAGATTTATTATATGTTTACATTACTGTGGCAACTGTGTGTATGAAACAGATTTGTTTTATTACAGTCAGTCATGTGAGGTACACAGGGTTCAGACACTGTCTGCATGGATAAATGCAACTGACATGACTGCCATGTGATCAAGTTAAACATTCTTTAATCTGGCTTTACAGAACAATTGTGCAATTGTGTGAAATAAGCTGAAGTACATTATTCTGCAGGATGTGTAAGTGTGAAAGAAGTTGAAATAAAGATAGATTATATATACATATACTGCCTTAGTATTTGCATTGAATGTGAAGATGTAATAATAGAATGGATTCTTCTTTATGTGCATGCAACTTTTCTCCCCAGGAGAAGTGCCCAGCTGGATGAGCCTGGTAAACAAAACAAAGTAAATAAATGCATTACTCAGACCATTATATTATTGCAATCAACATCTGAGGTCTACATAATCAGAAAAGTGGCTATAATTGCTGGGTACAGAGGTTATCTGTGGATGAAAGTGAATGACCCTGATATTAACTGATTAAATTAAACAGTCATTAGTCAGGCTATGCAGCAATGTATGCATTTGTGCAAAGGAAGCTGAATATTTTACAGTGGCTAATTTCTGTCAGGGGAAAATCAAAGTCAAAGTACGCACTCTGACCATTTATTTGAATAACAATTACTCATTTGAGGTGTTCAATGTCAACAAAGTTCCTAAAGCTGCTGACTAGATGGTTGTATGTAAGACAGACACAAATGTTGTTTGATCATGTTAAACAATTAATCTGGATTTGAATGACTAATGTGTATTTCTGTGAAGACAGATGAATACTTCATTGATGACATTTTTAATTCAAAAAGCAGGCATCTGAAGTGTACACAGTCAATAAAATGTCTATGATGGATCAGTACAGAGGTTGTCTGTGCATGGCAGATACTTTGTCCTGCTTTTGCTTGATTGTAATTAAACGGTAATGTAACTAGTTAGTAGGACTGTACATTTTTTTCTGAAATCGTTGCAAAATCATCATTGCTATTATTTATTAATTTATGTGGGATGAAGTTGTTGCAGAGTATTTAAGGGTAACATATTAGACACAATTTATTTCCCTTTCTATCACAGTCAATCATCAGCATTGTACAAGGTGAGGCTATCTTTGATAGTCTAGGCAGGTTATGTAAAAGCATCTGATAACTGGCACAGGAGCAAAAGTAGAGTTGCCATGTCACAGCATTTGGTTTACTGGTTGAGGTTATGGTTGTGTAGCTGCCTACTTGGAGTGTACAGGTTGTTCCAGTCTCTTTGTGCAGTATATGCAGCTTCTCTGGTTTCCAACAACAATGAAAAGACATACCTAATGTGAATGAATGTTCCTCCATTTTTCTTCTGCAGTAAAAGTATAGTGTAAGAGAGAGTGCTTGTATGGGTGTACACTGGTGTGCATGCATGTGTGTGTGTGTTTTGTCACAGACCTGCTTTGTCAAGGAGAATGCCAGCATGTATGTGCATGTGCAAAAACAAAATAACAGACTTTATCCTCAGGTAGACATACAAACAACACTTTAAATAATTAGGCATAAAATGCATCACATAACATCCTTAACTACACAGTCACTTATGTCCAGATGGCCACAATATATCAAGCTGTAGAAGGCAATTCTGACTCAGACTTAGTGTGGAGAGTACCGTCCAGTCTAAAACAAGTCCTGGACATATTACTCTGCATTAAATGCCTAGACTTTCTCCTAAAATTGTCGTTCACCCATGAATTTCAGTGGTTCAATTTTACATGTCCACAGTTCTGCACTCTGGATGATTAGCTACATATGTTTTACACCCAAAGTACTCTAGTAGCTCTTTTATTAAAAAATACATAGCCTGTTACAGGTTAATCAAGTGGACAAAAAAAAAACATTCATTAAAGACAAAAAAAATCTTTTGCATCAAAGCAAAAAAAAAAAGAAAAATTCACAGCATTTTTGTATGAAATCACCACTAGTGTAACACTGTACATAAGCCTAAATCGTGTAACAGCTGTTACTACACTGGTCTGGGATAGTATTCTTCTGTTACCAGACCAGGTAAATCATTAAGATACTTTAACAAGCAAACAAAAATATTCCTTTCTTAATATGAGAAAACTCAGTGAAAAGCACCAACAAAGTTTCTGCTGCGTTTAAATTAATTATGTCATTCAGAAAAGTTTCTGTAATGCAATCACTGAAATTTTTCATCCTTCTTTCTACATATCAGCTACTAAACTGCTGACCTGTCACTAAAGGGCAAATCTTGATGCAATTTTTAAGTAGTTATGTGACAAAATGAGCAAACCAGTAACTCTCTGGTCATATTAGTACATGACCTAAATGTGTTTCTGCCAAAAAAAAAAAAAAAACTATTAATAAAAAAAATAAAAAAATAAAATAAATACAGAAAAGTAACTCTGATAATCCAGCAAGTATTTCAGCCTACAAACAATTAGGAAAAAAGCAAGTCAGTAGTGGCAATGAATCCTTACATGTAATGAGAGAAAGGATAGCAATTTATGTATCTGAAGTTTCACTGTTAAGGAGTACACATATGATAAATAAGAGAAAGGAAAGATCAGTACCTGGTAAGTTGAATTGCTTTTGTTGCCGCGTGCTCTGTGGGGAAGGGTGGAGTGGAGATGGTGGCGTAGCAGTGGGGGGGAGAGGAGGAGCTGGCGAAGAAGGCGTTGATGATGTTGTGGATGAAGGATTGCTGCTGGAATCTGGTTGATATGGAACAGGGATGTGGTCCTAGAAGGACAACAGAAAATAAGCAATTGTGAATGCCAATTTTAATTGATATAATAGTATTAATGTATGAACAGTTAGCATGACATTACTTCCCATGACAAAAAAAAAACCTAACTCTTAGAAATGTCACTTAACATAATTAAGAGGGCCTCAATCAATGTGTATGATGCAGTTTTGGAGCAAGAATAAAAAAATAAAAACTACCCAAGTTTAAAGACTGCATTCACAAAGTTAAATGCATGCTGGTACCCTTCGGTGTTCTGCCTTGCATTTTAACATTTTTTTATGACCCTACCTAATGAATAAAAGTAATTACACATTCTAAAACTTGTACTGGAAGCAATTAAGGAAATCAAGTATTAACTCATACTATGTATTAAAAAATACAGGTGCTACATTTAGAATTTATGTGAAGAAATAGTTCCAATGATGGTCTCAAATAAAAACAAAATGCTTATATTATACAGAACTAAATTACCAGATTGCATCCTGTACAATGGAAGCAGGTTCATAACCTAGGTGGGCTATCAATATGTTTCCACAGATGTTCAAGATACAGTTATTATGACTTTTTCATCACAAACAAGGGTGAATATCTTTTGTAGTCTTGCTCCAAACTTTAAAACAATCACCTTGACATGAATTTGAACAATACAAATCTCACACAGGAGAAGTCCAAAACAGATGCCTATATGGCAAGTTACAGGGGAAAGATACTGAAAACAGTTTTATGCCACACATTTTGTTTGATTTTTTTCATAGAAAATGTTAAGACACACTGATGAAAAGATACACACATATAGTGATAGTTAATGTCATCCAATAAAGAGGATTCTTGCCTACTGCAAAAATTAGAAAGCAAACAGCAAATTGGTGAAAACTGAAAAAGGTTTTGCAGAGTTGTTATACCAAATTAAATAGAGACACATAACTTAAGCTTTTTGTCAGTCACAGTGGACCTGATTACTAGAATCCTGTAATGAAGGCACCACCCTGCGGATGATGGCACATTCACTGTAAAACTGTGACAAAAGGATAGAGTCGCAGTCATTCTGTGAAATCATCATTCAGGATGGAGTTATACAGTATTAGTGACGGTTCATATGACATGAGTACCACAGCTAAATGACACAATCACAATCTGAACTTAGCATGTTAAGAAGTGAACAGACTATGGTAATTTGCTGAAACTGCAACAGAAATATACACAAGTGAAACATTTCACTTGTTTCATTTCCCAAAAGGCTCTTCCTATGAAGTGAAGACCTCTGTCTCTCTCCGATAGAGGTACAACAAGGCTGTGCAGGAAGTAAGCATGATAGTCATTACTGCAAAAGTGCAGAAAATAATGACGGACTGTTTTTTTTCCACATTGAAAAAAGGATGTTTTTTCTTTACTTAGGAGTCGATACTCTCAGAATGGAAACCCACCAATGTTTAACACTGGGCAAACTGGCGGTGAGGGACTGAACATCAAAATAGCATTGACTAGGTGAAGAAAATGCACTGACTGGTTTAATTTAAAGTGGGGTATTTAAGGTACTATATTGTGATGAAATGAGTACCACCAGAGAGACTTAATTTCATCATTATGGATAAGATGGATAGTAGACTAAGTGGGAAGACAGGATATGAATAAATTAGCCAAAATGCATTTCTTTATTTCAGATACTGGGCACTGGCAGACACAGAACCCACAAGTACTCCAGACCAATGAAGTTGACACCCATGGAACGGTAACACTTGTGTATATAGTTCAAGAGAGTTTGGACTAGAGTTTGGTGGACATAGTGGGAGGATGGGAAAATGAATACAATTTAAAAAGAGGAAAAGAATCACATTTGAGACCTACCTTAAAAAAGGGCAGTTGTTTTTATTTTAAGAATCATACATTGGCAGGACGGGTACCAGTAAATATGCAAAACTCAGATTTAACTAATATTTTTGTATTGGTTGATAGACACTTGGGACCATGAATAGTTAGTGCTAAACCAGTGCTGTAAATCAGAACTCTAATGGAATGTTCACTGTCGTAACACAAAGATATGCACTACTGAAAATCAATGACAGTAAACATATATGACCCCAGGTCCCTTCAAAAACCAAAAAAGTAAAAAAAAAAAAAAAAAAAAAAAAAAAAAAAAAAATGTTTTGGAGTTGCTTGCTCTGAGGATATTTCTCAAAATAGGCACACTGCCTTGTCAACCTTTTTTATCAACATTACAAATGTTGATATTTGAGCATTTCATTTTTTAGTACATATTTTGTCAAATATTGGTTTGGTTGGCAAAAGTGTAGTGCACTCTAATTTGTAACATTGCCTGATTGAGTGAATGTAGTTTTTAGCAACATTTTGTCTTCTGAGCTAAAGTAAGATAGAAAGAGTGTGTGTCTGTTTGCAGTGGGAGAAGTGTGTATGTGCATATGTTAGAGTTAGAGAAAGGGTTGGTAAGAGTTGTAGACTATGTGTACGTATTCAGAAAAGGTTAAAGTAAGAATACAGGTTAGCTAAGGGGATACGTTTAGTGTGTTTGCAACTGTTTGTGTGTAATGGTTAGAAAAGGGTTTGGGTAAGAGCTTAGGTTTACTGTTTTTGTGTGTGTGTGTGTGTCTGTGTGTGTGTGTGTGTGTGTGTGTGTGTGTGTGTGTGTGTGTGTGTGTGTGTGTGTGTGTGTGTGTGTGTGTGTGTGTGTGTGTGTGTGTGTGTGTGGGTGTGGTGCGTGTCTGAGTTGTCTTCTGCAGTGGTAGTTTTAAAGAAAGAATTTTTCTAAGTTAAGATGTATAATTAGGGTTTGGGGTAAGAGCACGCTTAGGGTTAGGGCTAGCAGGTATACACTATAATGGAGGAGGTGAGTGTATCCCTGCAGCTTTACCTTAGTAACACTTCCTAACCCTAATTCTGCCTCTTCCCTAACTATACACCTTACCTTAGGAAACCCCCTTTCCATAACACTATCATTATCAGACAAATTTGATTTTGAACCTACTGTGCTAGGGTTATGGTTTGTGCATTTCCTTGCTTTTTCTGAATTTACTTTGTCAGCAAATGACTGGTCAGCATGTTGTGGCTGATGTTTTTGCGTTGGTGATTTAACATGTCAACCATTCATTATGTAGTTATGCATACCTACATATAGATATGTGTGATAAATGCACTTTCAAGTATGGACAAGCACACGCACAGGTACAGGCAGACACAGATTTGTTTTATCATTGCCCATTCAGGGCAGAATATAATTCAGCAGACTAACTTTTTATTGGTATATGCTATACTTCATAATGCAAATATCAGTCTAAATGAATGATTATACACACATAAATAAATGACTTTATAAATTATTAAGGTGGTATACTAACACAGCAGCATGTCTTTTCTGCAGATAATTAGTAATAATGGTACCAAAACAGTAGATGGTAGAATGATCACTGCTGGAGTAGCCTAAGCTGGTTTACTATTGAAAATGTGAACGGCACTTGGGCGACAGTCGGATAGTCGAACGTATAAGGTCATAAACAAGGATGTCGAAGACAAAATAATCAATCTAGGAACGGTTTTAACATGGGTCGAGGTAGGTGTTCAGTATTATTCCCAACTACAAACATCTTCCCTACCTCGACCCATGTTAAAACCGTTCCTAGATTGATTATTATGTCTTCGACATCCGTGTTTACGACCTTATATGTTCGACTATCCGCCTGTCGCCCAAGTGCCGTTCGCATTTTCAATAGTAAACCCCCTAAGCTATATGTGTTATATTCTGCATTGGATATAGCAGATATCCAAAGCTTCACGGCACCATCTATGTGCCCAAGCCATTAGTCAGCTCAGCTCAGCTCGAGATGACTAAAAAGACATACTTGAGAACCAAGCCTTTTAGGGCTTTCATGCCAACTGAGAAAAAAGCTAAGCCCTGAGAGGACATTGTTAAGAAAAGAAAAGAAAAGCTACATGTCCACATCCTGTCATAGAAAACACATAAAAGACTAGGGTGATTGCAGGAAGGAATGCCTACTGCAACAGTCATCACTCAAACATCAAAGTTGGAATAAAAGCACAACAGAACGCTTCGTTTTCCCTGGATGTTTTTTTCATTTTATTTTACTCAAACATCTACTTACACAACAATATTATGGTCTTCATGTTGTGGTGACCACAGCTGCAGTAGCCTAAGCTATATAGGTAGATTAACATAGTTTACAACAGCTGGAAAGTAGAAAGGAAGGGTCCAGTAGCCCCTGGAGAATGGTTCTAGCAAAGTCTGTTCTACATCTGGAGAAGGAATCTAGTTAATAGTGCTTTGTAAAGGTGATCTAGTTAATAGTGCATTATACATGTTGGTTCTTGAAAGAAGACAGGGAGATGGATAGTTGGGCATGAAGTAAACTCAGATACTACTGTAAGCATAAAAGGATTAGTTCTCAAAGAAACCCTTTCTCTGTGAAAGATGAGATAACAATGACCCATTGTAAGAGCTTGCAACTCAGATAATCTTCTTTGAGTGGTCACAGCAATCAGCAAAACTGTTTTCTCTGTTAATAACCTCATTTCTGACAGATGAATTGGCTCTAATGAAGCAAGTGTTAGTTCCTCTAACAAAATTAAGTGCCCAAGGAGAAGCAGACTGCTTTCTGAGAGGTTTCTTAAGTAGTATCTCTTTCAAAAACTTTTTGCATAAGATTGCATTGAAAGAGGAGGATCAATGGTCAGACATGCTGAAATGGCCAACAAATGAACCTTGAGAGAGTAGACTGGCTATAGGACAGTTAGTCACACAAATACTGTAAAACTAGAGAAAGACTAGCCCTTATTGGGTGCTGTTTGTTTTGATGGCATCAGACTATAAAGCCTTTTTCCATTTGCTTGTGTATGGCGTTTCTTGACATCATTACTACCTGCTGTATATCCTCAAAAAACAGGTGCCTAAAATATTTTAAGACCCTATCATCCAGGCAGTTGGCTGAAGGGGTCTGGGATTGGGATGCATCAACACCCCTTATCTTGCGTGAATATATCCAGTCTGTGAGGTAACTTGTGGTAATTGCACATGACCAATTCCAAAAGAAGGGAGAGCCACTGTTGCCTAGACCAGAAGGAAGAAACCAAAATTATCTTTGGGAAATCTTTTTGAATCTTCAGAAGTATCCTGGAAATCAGTGAAAAGGATGGAAAGGCACATAGGAACATTTCTGCCCACAGAAAAGAAAAGGAATCTGTATTTCAGGTCTTCTCACATGAAACCTTGGAACAGAAGTTTGCCAGTTGACTACTTACAGAGTTAAAAAAAGATCTACCAGAGGAATTTCCCACAGATAGATCAAACCTTGGAAGGTCCCTGATTCAGTTTCCACTTGTGTCTGCCTTGGTCCTGCTTAGCTTGTCTCCCACACAATTTTGCTGTGACAGAATGTAAGATGCATATAGAATGAGAGTGTGCTGTAAAGCTGCATTTCATGCTGACAAGGCTAATTTGCATGGGGGCAGGGGTAAGATCGGATTCCTCCTTTCTTGTTTATTTACCACATCATTGTGGTGTTGTCTGCAACTTCATGAAGAGGTCCTGGGGACCATGTATGTTTCAGAGAGTTGAAGCCTTTATAAAAGCTAATACCTCTGTTGTGTTTATGTGTTTTGGTCTGCCTTTCTTCTCCGAAAGACACTGCACGTTTACGACCATTGATACTGCTCCCCAAGCAAAGTCTGAGACATCTGTTGTCACTGACTGCTTTGGAGAAGGAGGGGAGAAAGGGAGCCCTGGATTCTAAGATATTTGATATCTCCAGCATGTGACTTACCTTTTTCACAAATCCCAGAACTGGAATTTGAAAAGATAATTAGCGTTCATGGTGGGACCAAAGAGATTTCAGACACCATTGTATGTGTATGTGAAGCCTTGCAAAAGGTATCATGAGAATCATGGAAGCCATGACACCCCAAATCCTGAGGTATTCCCTCACTGTGAAAGAGGTCTGAGTGGAAAACACCTGGAATAGCTCTAAGTATATATCTTTTTTTTTCTGTGGAAGAAAATGTCTTCATCCTAAGGAGTCAGAAAGACTTTTGAATACTCTCTTGAATCCCAACCTGTGTAGAAGATCCCCTACCCAGGTGAACGATTCATGATAATTTGAAAAAGACTCTGCAAAGATAAGCAAGTCATCTAAATATGGAAAAAATGTTGATACCCTGTAGCATGCAATGAGATGTAACTAGAGCTAGAGGACCCATGGAGTAGTAGATTGCTCAACGAGTAAGACAGTGGACTGATAATGTGATCTAGACACAAAAAAAACTTTAAGAAACACCTGGAATCTGGATGAAATGAATGTGGTAACATGCATCTTTTAAATTTAAGATTATTAATAAACTCAAATGAGGAAGAAGTGGCAACAGGTCGAGAAGTGAAAGCAATATGAGCATGGGCATTATCATGAACTAGTTCAGAAAAAGATGCAGGCATATATGAAAAGAAGAGGAGAAAAATAACTTTAGATATACTCAGTTTGCCAGTATTGAATATGATTGTCCTACATGTGCTATAAGGTCCCAACAGAAGAGACTGGTAGCCAGACTCAGTTATACCACTTATCTGTATGTAAATATAAGTGAAAAGGCCCATTGTTACCTGCTGCATGAGGTATGCTTTACAAAAATATGATGGTATACCAGACCCTTAGAAAGGTTTTGCTGATTCAACAAAAGGAAAATGTACATTTTAAATGTTTAAGTTCAGAAGTGCCATAAAGTAGTAAAACAAAGGCACACACATGCATAATACAAAATTAAGGGTCTCAGCAAGGAGCTCAGAATTCTCATAAATACAAAGAAATACAGGAACAAACAGTTCTGAAATACATCTCAAGAAAATGAAGACAATAACATTTTCACAAGCAGATTTGGCTTTAGCAGAAATCTTTGATTTTGTAAAGTACTGCAAATAGAGATCAAAGTCAAGAAAACAGAGGGGTATATATATATATATATATATATATATATATATATATATATATATATAGACAGAGAACAGAGAAATAATTATATATATATATATATATATGTAAACAGAGAAATACCAAAAAAAGGGAAACGTGCATAAGACACCGGTGTGCCAGCCCCTGACATTGGATGTTGACTTGGTTAGACAGGAAATGACAAGGACAAATGTATAATGAGACAACGAAACCTAGTACCCTGCACAAGAAGCTAGTGTGCCAGTCCTCATACTTGGAAGTTGACCTGGTTAGTCAGTGGATGACCATGACAAATGCATAATCAAACAAAGAAACCTAATACACTGCATAAGAAGCCAGTGTCATATATATATATATATATATATATATATATATATATATATATAGAGAGAGAGAGAGAGAGAGAGTTAAACTGAAGTGAATTAAAAATAAAATGTGTGTAACTGCAGCCCCTGATAAAAAGAATGGTTCAGTATGTCGATACTGTAGTAGACAATATGGCAAAAATACCCAACAAAAACTAAAGACAAGTACAAAAAAGAAAAAAAAGTAGACTAGTTTGTTAAACTGTGTAAGAGTACCAGGAAACATATCACTACACACAAAGAAAAGTTTTGCATATAAGAAGACAAACACAGTGTAGATGCTCATACATACATAATATGTCAAGGGAAAGTCACAAAGTGACAGAAGGCAATGGCAGTATGAAGAATGAACATACTTGTGTATACAGCGCAGATGAGCAAATGAGAGAAAAAGTTACACAAGGCCAGCAGTAAATGTAAAAATTAATAAACACTGAAGAGAGAATGTGAGAAGAATGTAGTACTTCTAACACATTGAAAAATGACTCTCAACAAAATATTAATCCTGAAGCCAGTGTTACAAAAGGCTAGAGCTTTGATACATGGATGCAGCTCAATAGTGTCTGTTTGCAAAGAAAGATTGTTCTGATGTATAAGCAATGGCAGGGAAAAGGGTAAAATTGTTATTTCAATAAACGACTGGGGTCTGGGACCAGCGGTTTAAGTTAGACTATAATTGAATCACCGTGATGATCAAATTACTGAAGACAGGCAATAATAAACAAAAATAAAATATTAACAAGAAATTATTTCAGCAACGTAATATGATAAAGCATAAGAAAACTAAAAACAAATTATACATAGTCCCTAACAAAAAACCTGTAGCTTTGCCGCACTAAATATCCTTTTATCTAAAGAATAAGTGGAAGAAGGGATTCTGAATATACAGAAAATGGGTACAATAGAAAATCAAGTCTTTTTTGCTTGGGTTTGTGCTGTAACAGCATCCTGAATAACCAAAAAGGCCAAGAGATGGAAGAATATGCATTAGTCTGAAAATAAATAATACAAGCATATAAGAAACTGATGGCACTTGGACAGCAGGAGCACTGCACCTTTTCCACAAATAAGGTGCTCATGAAATAAGAGATAAATCAATGGCATGTGTTTCCAGTACATTAAACAGCAGATCATACCATGTGTAAAATATCTAATAAATTACACTGATGTCATTTATAACAGAACACTAAAGGACCATGACGAGACAGCTACGAAAGGTATTAAAGAGCAAAACCAAAAACTGGTTAACATTAAACAAAGAAAAGTGAATACGAGAAAAAAATGCATATGAGTTCTACAAATTTATACAAAAATGAAGAACAGAGTGGAAAGTTAGAAACTTTAACAATATATAAAATTCATACAGTAGTTACACAGTAGGTACTTTCATCTTCTAAAAAAGATTTTAAGCAATAGTTAATAAAAATCAGTGTATAGTCTTCTGCCCTTTTAACACCCAAGTAATTGTAGTGCATGGAATGTGATGATTATGCTCCGATATCCGGAAGAAGACATATCAGTTAAGCGCTACTATAACACAAGATCCGATCTTAACGAATGTTAATCACCCATTGCTTAACTTAAGGTCAGTTTTCATGCTAGGCAGTCAAATCTGCCAGTACTGGTCAGCAAATGAGAGTGATAATTTGTTCCTCCCTGCTGTCTGTGCCTGAAATGGGTCTCTGATTTCCTCTTATAAATTTAGGAAGTTGCTAGAATAACAGGATTTGTGTTTGAACCAAAGTAAACAGTGTCAGATGCAGACATCTTGTGGTCAGATTTTACTTATCCATTCATTTATTTGGTTGGTTTACCTGTTGGATGGTTATGGAGGTTGGCAGCATCTCTTGGTTATTTGAGGATTTGTGTTCACCTGCATTTCCTGAAGGTTAATAAGTCTGAAACATGCGTGTGTGTCACTTTTTAGTAATTAATTTATACAATCCACAAATTAAAAAAAAAATGTACAGAAATGGTCCATGAAGAGTCTCTTGGTGAATTTAAAATGCAAACAAAATAGACAGGAATGGGATTTGAATAAGTGGTTGAGAGGGTAGGAAAGATTCCAAAAAGACTGAGCTCTATGTTTTCATTGCAAGAGTAGTATACAGTAAAACAACAATGCATCTCTCTGGATGCCTGCATTTTCTAAAATTACACAATTATTTTGTAGGCCAAACTACAGCAGAGTCTATTCATTTAGGATACGCATCACTAAATAAAAAAAAAAAAAAAACAATTTTTAAGACAGTAGCCTGGATTTAACATCTTACAATTCAAGCAGTTCTAGGAGATACAGGGAATAAAATACCAATGCATAGGTAGATGTGGAGACAGTGTCAGGCCATAAGTGCTATATCTCCCCCATCAGTGCTTATGTTAAGACGTAATCAGTCAAAAAATCATAAAATAGTTTTGAATCGGGGTTTTCCATATTATAGTTTCATTTGTGAAATGTACTTGCGGGCAAGCTCATTTGTCATCTCTAACCTTTTTCACTGTGAGAAAAAGTCTATCTACAAGTCTGAAATGTTGCTATTTGGGCAATTAACAGCTATCAAGTCAAGATTTTGTACTTTGCATCTGAGCAGAAGAAATTCTGAAAAGTAGTCAGTTTCCTAGAGTTATTTTTGTTTCAGCTGGTAAAATATGTAATAATTTGTTGCGACTCCCAGATAATACCATGTACATGCCAAATAACTGAACTCCCAAAAAAGGTTACACATTAAGTAAATTAAGAAGTTATGTACTCACCATAACGTTCCATCTGAGTAGGTATCTTCATTTGTCTGCAAACTTTGGGATACGGATCCGATCTCGGATCCAAGCCGGCAACTTCTACCACAGCATAGATCCGAGCTCCTAGCTCCTCCCTTTACCCATAATCCCCTGCCTACCCTGACTGACCTCAGATCAAGTTTGCCCCATAGCACAGCTGATAAAAGTGTCCCAAAGGGAACAGATGCTAAGAACCTCAAGAATGATCATTTTGGTCAGGGGGGAAGGAGGGGGGGATGGTTGCAGACAAATGAAGATACCTACTCAGATGGAACGTTATTGTGAGTACATAACTTCTTAATCTGAAGTAGGAACTTCATTTGTCAGCAACCCTTGGGACAGAGTCCCCAGCTACCTAAATCTTGGGTGGCCTTCATGGAAGGATATTCCAGAGCACCGCAGAGCCAAAGGACGCCCTACCTCGGGAGACAACATCTATTTTATAGTGGCTGATAAAGGTGTGAGATGAAGCCCAAGTGGCTGCGGAACAAATGTCATCCAAGGGAACCCTAGCTTGAAAGGCCGATGTGGCAACGGCCCTAGTAGAATGAGCATGGACTCCTTGAGGTGCAGGCCTTCCCGAGCTCTGATATGCTAAGAGAATACAACTTGAAATCCATCGAGAGAGAGAAACTTTAGAAACTGGCTTACCGAAATTACTTTTGGCAAAGGAGATAAACAACTGATCGGATTGCCTATGATCAGCAGTTCTATGAATATAAAAACGTAGCTGTCTGTGTACATCTAAGGAATGCAGCTTGTATTCTCCTTTGTTTTGAAAGGTGGGGAAAAACACTGGGAGATTGATAGATTGATTAATGTTTGCTTCTGAAGATACCTTAGGTAGGAAGGACGGATTGATCCTGAGGTAAACTCTATCTGGGTGAAAGACCAAATATGGTGGTTTGACACAAAGAGCTTGCAATTCCGATACTCTTTTGGCTGAAGTTATGGCCACCAAAAAGGCTGTCTCCCAAGAAAGAAATTTAAGATCAACCATGGCCGCCAGTTCGAAAGGGGGACCAGTCAAGGCCTGTAAGACTAGGGATAAATCCCATGGAGGTACCACCTCTTTGACTGGAGGCCTAAGGAGGAAGGTACCTTTGAGGAAGGTCTTACACAGTTTGGAAGTGATAAGAGGGCCAGACTCTTGCCCCACGTGATAGTATGAGATTGCTGCAAGTTGTACCTTGACTCTGGAAGAACTAGCCCCCTGGTGATAGAGAGAGAGTAGAAAATCTAGAACCGATGCTATCGGGGCCGTAAAAGGGTCTAAACGATGGTGTTCTGCACAGATGGAGAAGCGTTTCCACTTACTCCGATAAACCCTCCTGGTGGAAGGCTTGTGAGCTGCTACTAGAATGGCTTTGACAGGTGATGAGATCCCGGGAGTCCTTATGAGGAGTGGAACTGGAGCAACCAAGCCGTCAGCTTGAGGTTGGCCAGGTTCGGAGTCGGAAGATCGAGAAGGTGAGAAATGAGATCCGGGAGGGGATCCAGAATCCATGGTGGATACACTAGGTGAGACCATAGGTAAGGGAACCACGTCTGACGAGGCCAGAATGGGGCAATGAGGATCATCTTGCTCCCCATCTGACTGACTTTCTGCAATAATTTCAACATCAGGGGAAGAGGAGGGTAAGCATAAAGCAGACCGGGAGGCCAAGCATGAACTAGAGAGTCTCTCGGGGACTTCCCCGGAGGGGGGATCAGAGTGAAGTAATCATTGCATTTGGTATTTGAAGGAGAGGCAAAAAGATCGCAACAAGGTCGCCCCCATCAGGCAAATACTTGCTCTGCAACTCGAGGGTTGAGAGACTATTCGTAAGGAGTCAGGATAGTATGACTGAGCCTGTCCGCTAGAATGTTGGATGGTCCCGGAATGTGCGTTGCTATGAGAAAGCGGTTGGTGGAAATTGCCCATTCCCACACTCTCATGGCCTCGCGGCAAAGGGGGTAAGACCTGGTTCCCCCCTGTTTGTTGATGTACCAGACGACTGACATGTTGTCTGTCTGTACTGCAATCGTCCCTACCGGAAGAGAGCTGTGTAGTGCCTGCAACGTTAAAAGCACCGCCCTCATCTCTAGGACGTTGATCTGCAAAGAGGTCTCTACGTCGTTCCACGTGCCTTGGTCTGTCCTGCCTGAAAAATGCCCCCCCCACCCCAGGCGAGAAGCATCCATGGTCACTGTGTCGACTGGCGGTGGTAGTGAGAAGGGACGTCCTGTGTGGAGATTGGGGGACTGGAGCCACCACACGAGCGACCTTCTGCAAACCTTGCTTAAGGGAATGGGATGAGACAGGGGGTTGCGAGACAGGGACCATTGTACCTGGAGGGTCCACTGCAGGACCCTCATGTTCAACCGGGCCAATGGCAGCAGTGGGATTGCAGCTGCCATAGATCCTAAAGCCCTCAGGACCAATTCCGCCAAAGGAGTTTGCAGTTGAAGGATGGCCTGCACGTGCAACATCAGGTTCCGGAGCCGATCTGGAGTCAAGAACGCAAGCATCTGTCTGGAATCCAGTCTCGCCCCTATAAAATCCAACACCTGTGTAGGTATCAGAGAGGATTTGGTCATGTTGATAGTTAACCCTAATAGTGGAGCCAGACTGAGGAAATAATCCCTGCATGAGCAAAGTAGATGCCTTGTTGGGGCAGTAAGGAGCCAGTCGTCCAGGTACGGAAAGACCCGAATTCCCTGGAGTCTCAAGTGGCCCCTATTATCGCCAGGACTTTGGTGAACACCCTGGGGGCTGAGGTGAGGCCGAAGGGGAGGGCCCTGAATTGAAAGTGACTGGCTCCCAGCCGGAAGCGGAGAAACCTCCTGGAACGCCTGTCCACTAGAATGTGATAGTACGCATCCTTGAGGTCTATGGAGCACATCCAGTTGTCCTCCCGCAATAAGGGGAAGACGAATTGCAACATGACCATTCGGAACTTTTCTTTGGGTACCGCCAGGTTTAGGAGAGAGAGGTCGAGGATGGACCTCAAGTCCCCCGTGTTTTTTGGCACCCGAAAGAACCTGGAGTAAAACCCTGATCTGATTTGATCTGGGGGGACGGGCTGGATGGCTCTTTTTTGCAGAAGCTGCTGAATTTCTGCAGCAGCTGCCTCCCTCTGACTGGGTGGTACGTTTGGGAGGCCTCTGATTCTGGGAGTTACGATAAAGGGAATTTGGTAACCTCTGGATATAATACAAAGCACCCAGCGATCCATTGTTATGGACTCCCACACATTGCTAGGTGCCTCGAAAAATGCCCCCCGACTGCCTCCAGAGTGGAGCAGCCGGGCAACCCCTCAGGGGTTCTGCGTGGGCCTCTCAGAGAACGGTTCTCTGGACCCAAAATTCCTGGGACCCCCTCTGCCTCTGGAGCTGCGTCCTCCCTGTCCTCCTCTGCCACGAGAGGACTGGTTGTCCTGAGCAGACTGGGATTGATGCGATTTTTGGAACCACATCTTCTTCTGACCCTTTTGGTTCTTGGAAAGGACCTCTGGGGTGTAGAAAAGCGGACTCCGACGGCAGACAAAGTCTTCCCGTCTTTCTCACTCTGGACAAGAGTGTTGCGAATGGTTTTGCCGAACAGTGCAGAACCATCAACAGGGGCATTCGCGAATGACGCCTTAAAGGGTTCCGAGAAGTCACAGTGACGGAGCCAGGCCTGTCTCCTCATGACAAGCCCGACTCCGCCTGCTCTAGCAGCTCCCTCCGCAGCATGAGACAATAGCCGCATAGAGGTGTTAGAAATAGAGCGGAGGGTGGCCATTCGGGAGGAGTACAGATCCTTGTCTCCCTCCGACATGGACCCTGGGGGGGAAGCAGCGTATTCCTTAATTAGATCCCGCTGCATCCGAATGACGTGTGCCATGTAGTTCAAGGCCCTCATAGAGAAGGTCACTGAACTGAAGGCCCGCTTCCCAAGACGGTCCATTGCGCGAGACTCCTTGCTCAGAGGATGAACCGTGGGGCTCTCCTGAGCCAACTCTTTCTTGGTGGCTGCAGCCACCAACATGGCATCCACAGGGGGACCTCTGCTCCAGTGTGATCTCTCTGCAGGGGGAATCAAAATTTTGTCCGGGTGCTTGGGGATTGGCTCTACGGTGTCCGGTTCCTTCTAAGCCCTAGTGGATATGAGATCCACCAAGGGGTCGGGGGGAGGGGACACCCAAGAGGTAGATGGTCCTGCCTCAAACGCCTCAAGGAATACGGGCTCAACAGAGGAAGCCTTGGGGGCAGACCACCCACCCCTGATTTTGAGCATTTCCATGATGTTTCCGAAGGAGACATCCTCAGGGGGTGAACTAGGGGAGCCTTCCCCTTTATCTAAGTCCGTATCTTCGGTGAAACTCTCAGGGGAGTCCAAGTGCCTCCTCTTGCACTTCGCCTTGTGAGGAACCTCCTCGGGGGGGCTGTCCGAGGAGTCCTCACGGGCTGTATCTTGTTCCGCTGGAACTCCTAGAGGCGCTGTGGTAGGCTGCCCCGAGGGCCGGATGAGGGGAGCCAGGACCCGATGAGAAGGAGTGCGGGAGGGAGCCGAAGCCAGGACCGGAGGCCTGGAAGCACTCGACAGTGCTCTCTCCACCGCAGCGAAAGCCGAGGGGGAGCCGCTCTCTGACGGATCTGAGACCCGACTCCCACTCGGATCCGAAGTGGGAATCTGACCCGGCGCCGAGAACGTTGGATCCGAAGGACCAGTGTGCTCTGACCGGGACGGAGCCGAAAGCACACCAAATCCCTCTGATCCGAAGCTCGGCCCACGGCTCCGAGAGGTCGGATCCGACAAACTCGAGGGAGCCGTCGGAGCCGACGTGCCCAGCACGGTCGGCTCCGACCCACCCCCGGATCCAACATGGCTCGGCTCTGAGCGCTCCGAACCCGGAATGCGGGTCGGAGAAGGAGTAATAGGGGCGAAAAAAGGGGTCGAGCTCCCCCCGGAGGGGGGGGAGGCAAGAGCACTCCTATCTGCAACTGGGCCTGGATGAATCTCCTCATCATCCAGTCCATGTCCGCATCTGACATGCTAAAGGTGGACCTCGAGGAGGCCACCGAGGCCGACCTGGAGTACCGCCTCGATGACCTCGACGGGGACCGGGTCACCTCCTCCTCGGGTCCCGGGGAGAAACAAGGGGATCGGATCCGAGGAGGAGGAGACCGAGAAGAACTGGACGGAAAAGCCCGCTTGGCGGGCGGGGCCGATGAAGAGTCCTCGGCCCGCTGCTTAAGGTGCTTCTCCCTCCACTTCTCTTTCCTGGACTCCCTATCCTCCGGAGCTAAAGCGGGAGGTTGAGTCCCAGTCGGAGGAAGGGAGGCAGGAGTGACCGCTACTGGGGGGGGTAGCAGTCACCGAAGTACCGGAGGCCAAAGCAGAGTCTGGGGGTAAAAGGCCCGCCAGAACCAGCTTTGACCTCCGATCCTAAGTTCCCTGGGGTTGAACGCAGCGCAAATTGCGCAACCCGAAGAGAGATGTTCAACCCCAAGGCACCTAACGCACCGAGTGTGGCCATCAGCCGGTGAAAGCTTGTGACCCCACTCGGTGCATTTAGAAAAAATGGTTTTAGGGGCCTCCGACATAACTAAAGTAAAGCACACTCACTAGGCCCCTACACTCAAGACACACACACACGCTACGACCAGCGGGGGCAGGGAGGAAAAAAATTTAAATTTAAGCTAAGTAAGCTAAAAGTAAGATGTTTTAGCGTTAAGGGGTAACCTAAAACGCACACACAACCACTCAATCAGAATAAGAAAGAAAAAACTGTTTTCTCACAAAATCGCCAAGAGCTCTGGAATCTAGCTGTTGCTTGAAGAGCGGCAAACTAGATCTGAGGTCAGTCAGGGTAGGCAGGGGATTATGGGTAAAGGGAGGAGCTAGGAGCTCGGATCTATGCTGTGGTAGAAGCTGCCGGCTCAGATCCGAGATCGGATCCGTATCCCAAAGGCTGCTGACAAATGAAGTTCCTACTTCAGATAGCATGTTAATGCCTTTACTTTTATATCTGTCTGATGATATATTAGTTATTAGTATCTATATATCTAATTAATATATGAATTCGGTAAATACATAATTTATATAATATCAATGAAATTATATTTTACTGGTTGGTGTTGTTATTCTTCAGTTGTTGATATAAGCAGACTATTTTTTTTTAATTAGCATGAAGACATCTCTGAAGGAAATAAATGCACATTTATGTATAAAAATTATAGGTCATATAATAACATATTACATGTCGCTGACTCATTCAATTTTGTTCCAATTTAAAGGTTTAGTAAACAGAATGACCTTATATATAACTAATCAAACTATAATGCATCTCTTCAACTTGCATGAACTTCAGTGTCAAAATGTGACATATGAGAATATACCTCATTCACAGTACGGGGATAGAATTGGATTCTGTATTTGATTTGCCTTACAATGTTCTTCATGGAATATGCCATTGATTTACATTTACTAAAATAATGAGAATAAGGACTCATTTTCACTAGACGAAATCCCATGTGATTATGTTGTTGACCATTACTTTAGATTCTAGTCAGTGTAGTAATTCTGCCTGCAATTTTCATAATTTATAGAAAGAGATCAAAAGCAGATTGCCGTGTGTCTTTAAGAGACAGCAAATTTTGAAAACAACAACATAAGAAAACTTGCTAAGATGTCAGATTCCATTAATTCCTTTATTTTTATACTTAGGGCCAATTTTAGAATTTTAAAGGATTTTTGTGGAAAATGGAAAAACAGTGGTTTTAAATATGAATTCACAAAAACAAAGTTTTTTCTCAGTCAACAGCCCAAATTTGTTTTGTAATAGGTTGCCTGACAGACAACAGAATAGGATAATATTAAAGTCTCTTAGCCACTAGACGAAACTGGCATTGCAAAACATGATGTGTGTGAAATCGCTTCCCTACACCTTGTTGAGTGCAAACTTGGCATGGTTCTATCAGCTAAGTTCAGCTCACTGAAATTGAACTCCTCTCTCATTTTTTCCCATAGGAAATTACTGTTTTCTCTTATTTTTTTTTCTATCAATATCAGTGCATCTATGGAACTGGTATATATAAGACTAAGTTGTCAGGGAGGATTGTCCTCCACAGAGACATCAAAGAGGGATGCCCCATGCAGATAAATGCTGACATTTAAGTTCTTTTTAGGTTAAATTTATGCCCAGTTGTGTTCAAAAAGTTAGTTCCTCACCAAGATTTAGCTTTGTAAGTCATAGTGAAAGCATATAACACCCCGGGCTAACTGTTAGACCAGCACAGTTGAAGCCCATCTTGTGGTAGCAGCAAAAAATACATTAAACTTATGTTAAATTACTTTGCCCTAGGATATTTACTTGGGTGAGTGCAGTTTTCTGCTGAGGATCATTCAAGAATTTTGACTTCCTGAGGCCATACAAGTGGCTAACCTTCAGCCCACAGCATACACTTACGCATAACTTGTTCAGAAATAAGTTTGCACATTTAAACCTTGTTATAGCTATGGGTGTCAGCATTTTAAAATGTATTAATATATTTTCAGGGACAGCACAGAGGTATAGTTAGCTATTCCTACACCTACTGCCATTCCCCACTCTGACACCACCCCAACTTTAAGCTGAACACCAAAAATGCTGCCCCTTCACTCCTTCTCCTCTTTTAAACTGTAAGCAAACTGTTTGCTGCATTTCTCATTGCTGGCCTGCACTGAAGTCTGATTCTCAATCACTTTTCATTAGTGGTTACTACCTTCCTAGCTATGTCTCTATTTTCTTGAAGTAAGATGCACTGGTGGTAGCAATACGATGATGTGAGCATAAATTAGAATTTTCTGTTTTAATTCCTGCTTTTAACAATCAGTTTTTGATAGTCAATATTTTTTTTATAAAACCTTCTTGAAGGCACTGCTTGAGATCGGAAACACCAAACTAACCATGACACACACTACTATTAGCACTTTCGTTCCATTTTATTTATCCAGAACTTCATCATTTTCTGATGAAGTTCCAGATAAATAAAATGGAAAGAAAGTGCTAACAGTAGTGTGTGTCATGGTTAATTTGGTGTTTCAGATCCTGAGCAGTGCCTCCAAGAAGTTGTTTTTGCAAGTTTTTTTGGTTTCTTGGGTTTGCTGTTTATTTGCTGAATATTTTGTTTTTATAATCATTAATCACCAGAATATTTGCAGTGTGCAATAGCTAAAAAAAATCAGATTATTTTTCAGTACAAAAATCAAGGAAAGAGGATAAAACAAGTCACTGGTTATAAGCCATAATGCGCCTGAATTGAGAGATAATCAGATAATTAGTTTTGGAGTATAGGAGTAGTAAAAGAAAGTACATCTTTGATTTGTATATTAAAAAAAAAAAAAAAAACGATATATATGAACAGCCAGTACTGAATGGTGGTACTTTATCAATTCAGGACTGGGGGGGGTGAGGGGGGTGGCAGGAGACAGAAACACTGGTTGGTACTCGAATACTGTTGACTGGAGAAAGGAGTTATTTTACTGCCCCTAAGAGAGGACATATTTACAGTGTGCGATATATAGTTGATGTCCTTTCTGTGCAGTTAATTAGACCTACAAAACTGCTTTGCATAAGCAAGGTACAAACCACAATACACAGCTTTATTTTTTATCATATTTTAGTGCAATTTAGCTTCTTATAATGTAATCACTTTTATTTAGCACAGTGTTGTACTGCCTGCTTTTTGGGTATTTTTTTCAGTTCAGGCAAATGAACACGACTTTGCAAGCCAGATTTTGTGGTACTTCACTGAATTCACCATGGGATGGATTCAGACTGCATTTAACTGCAAGTGGCATAGAGTTTTCAGAGTCACAATAGGAACTTCACATGGCTGTTTTCCAAACTTGGGAAAATTAAAGTAAAGCACTGCCCGTGTACTAAACTTACAAGTTTTGGTACCGGCCTAGAATGAAACAAAGATAAAGGGGCTGTCACAGTTTGCAAGAAAGCAATTTTTGCTCAGCAGTTATATTAGAAAGGAAGTGGTAACAGTACAACAATAGAAACGTTGCATATTATGGCTCTACTCTGAGTCTGCATTGGTTGCCTGCTTTTTGTAAACCGACCAGTCACTGATAGGACCCCCATCTATGTGAGTGTTGGATCGACCAATGATATGGATGATTCCATTACAGCCTCAGGAAAAGGGTACAGTGGGAAGATTTACAGCCAACACACGGACGTTATAATGATTGCAACCATGCAAGGCATATCATGGATGCAACAAATAAACAGCATGCTAAGAGGGTACGCATGCAACTAAAGGTGTGACAAAGCCATCTTGATACTCAGAAATTACTTTTAAAGTAAAATTCTATTTGTGTGTGAGCCAAGGAACATTTCAAATGAGTCTCTAAAGAAAACATTGTTTGAAGAGAAACAAACATTCAACAGTTGTAAGTATTTAAAGGGTCAGGCCAGAGAATACAAGCTCCTGAAGAAATAGACTGTGTTAATAAAATATGATAGAAAAACTATTCAGATTTACAAAGCCATGAACTATATTTTGTACAAGATATCAGCAGGAGTTTGATGAGAGCAGAGTGCAATGGTAGGCACAAAGCTTATTTTTAAAACATGACTTGTTTTTTCTTCAATGTTTCACCCAAGAATGGCTATTCCTTTGAAAATTCTGACAACAATAGAATGAATGCTACTGATATCATCAAAAAAGTATTTAAAAATATGATGAGTAATTTAATGACATCTGCTTTACCCTACTCAAGGTATGACAGACAGAACTAACTCCTGATACTCAGCAGTTGTAAGGAATCAATCATGGATGGAGTGCCAGTCCATCACAAGATGCGGGCGCATGCACAAACATACACATACAAATACACACACATACATATATACACACACACACACACACACACACACACACACACACACACACACACACACACACACACACACACTTGCACATGCAGCAAGTTAAAGGACTGTAGTTCAATTACCAGTATGTAAAAATATGCAAAGCATGCATTCTGGCTGGGAATTGAACTCAGAATCAAGATTTATGAGAAACCAACACTAATGACTGCACTACTTAGCCATCCATGTCTGTGCTGAAATGACACAATACATTTCCTTTCAAAGGTTGTTTAGAATATGGAATAAGGAAAACTTCAGCTTTTCTAAAATGCTTATGCAGAAATGGAAGACATTTGATATGTGCTGCTTAATTTAAAGTTGGTTTAAAATTCTGGAAAGCGTTTTTAAAATTACTGCTGAAAATGATTTAACTGCAAATATCTGCTCAAACGTCCATGAATGCTGAAACCATTATTTGCATGGCTGTTTCACAACACAATGCCATTTCCTATAGTCTAGAGTGTGATTCCCTCAGTCTCCTCTTGCCTACTATGTGAATTTAGGTAAGTCACTTATCCAGACAGTGCAACCAAGATGAATCTAAAGAGGGCCCATATGTATCAGTGCTCTGATCTAGATAACATATACACATAAAATACAAATGTTTCAGAATCATAAGTACAGTTTATTATGAAGTTGCAAAAAAAGTTAAACTGTTTTCAGTGCAAAATTTCATATATTTTATAAATGTACTTTAGTATAAACACAAATCTACTTTTAAAAGAAAAATATAAACACAATACTACTTTTAAAAGAAAAAATGAAGAGTCTAATGTAATTTTGTAAAAGCTAAACTTGTGCCTTAAATACCATAAAAAGATATGTTCAGAACTCTATTTCATGTCATAAAATTGGGCTTAGTGATTCAGGGATGCAGAGAGCTATGATTGGTACTATCCTACAGCATTACCCCAAAGCTAAAAAAATGCATTTGTCAGTTGAAGGGCACCTCCGTTTTACCTTGCAAGTTTCAATTTCCAAACTGGATTGACTTGTGGCCTTGCAAATGAATAGTCACACAAGGCATACTGCAAGTTTCAGACGTATGCTGCTCTACAACAATCATGTGAGTTAAACACAAGTCTCAGTAACATTATAAGCAGCATGCTGTTTGTTCTTGCAATGTTCTGTACCCAGAATTTAGAGTCCTATTTGAAAAGGACTTGTTCTAAAATTAGACTTTTAAAAGGAAATCTCTGTCTTGCTTACCAAGCCATTAAAGACCTGATTGTCCTGGACTTGTGTATCCCAGCAAGTGCAATGGATCCACCAATACTAGAATCAAGGTCTTAAATATTTCACAACAGATAAATAAAACAGGGTGGAGGGACAGATTAATAACTCAGTGCCTCCCAGACCTCTGAAATAACTCCCCCTGCATTTTAAGCAGTGTGACTCACAATCTTCCTTTAAACATAAACCAGATTACTGAATGGGTAGCCACAAATTTACTCTGGGAATTATTGGTATGGCCCTTGTGGAGAAAGATGGTGCGGTCTGAGGCAGGGCATGGGGAAGATATAAATGACCATAAGACATATGTATTGGAATATCTATGAAATCTGTTGAAGTTTTTTTTCAATCCACTACAGCCAGTCACACAGCTCTGCGGCAACTCCTCTTTAATGATGCTGTTTTTCACTAAACTTCATGTATGTTATTTTAACGTATGTAAAAAGCATGCAATTCAATGCAATGTTGTCAGTACTGAGCAGATGTATCGATAATCATAACAACAGCCTACCTTACGAAAAATCAGTGAAATCCTACTGTCAGACATGATGCTAATTGTTCCACCTTTCCAACCTACGTTTAATCTCAGGTCACTACATGACCTCTGATATTACCCTCTATGTATCTATCAACACCAACCAGCTAAGGTGAGCTGAAATACATATTTTTAGATTCTGGTAACATTTTGCTTTTATGACTTCAATTGTAAAGCATTTCCAGAGATCTTCCTTGCATTCTGTGTAGAAGAATTGCTTTAGATTTTCTAAAGTAGGTGTCACTTTGGTTTGGCATATTTACATCCCACTTTTTGGATTTATTATTGATATCTATGGTAGTTCAAAATGTGTCATATCCTAATTCACCCCCCTCCCCAACAGGTGACGCATAAACAGGAAAGGACATTTTAGAATCAGTACAAATTCCGTGGAAGATCAAAGTGATAACGTTTTACATAACTTGGTACTCCGGTTTGCTTCATATTAATCAATGAACAGATCAAATGCAAATTATGAGGCATAAATTCATAATTAACCACAAATTATCACAAACATTACTTCACAGACAAATGCATATGTTTGTTATTATGAGAAATACTTATATATTATTTTAACCACTGTCTGACTAAGATGAACTATTACTTGTAGCTCTGATAAAGATGAAAGCTGATATATTACTCTGCATGTGTACTACAATAAAATGAGTTTGGCAATGTCAGCTATGAAATTATGTATACCATATTTAATCAATATAGGAAAAAGATGAAAACTGATGTGTTTAATCTGTTATATATACTAAAATAATATGAGTTTGGCAATGGAAGATATGTTATTATGTATACCTTTTGTAATAACTAAATAATTTACTGGCAAGTATCAATACAGCTACTGAATTTAATGTATTAGTCAAATTGCTTGCATCTATTAATGTATACATTAACTTGTAACTGTCAAGTCCAACAAGAAAAAAAAGAAATGCGTAATATATTGTGCCTTTACTAGCAATTCTAGTACATTCTTTCTACCCTTTCATGGAATTAGGTCTGTATTGGAATTCCTGACAAAGACACATTCATTCTGTCATCACTGAAGGTTTCTTCTGTATTTTCTAATTTTTTTTCATGCTTTTGCAATGTCTGCAAATGGTTGGTCACAATCATCATGCGCATTTTGTTAACAAAAAATTAATACAAATAAAAACTGAAACATGCCACAATGCCAGTATCAGATAAAACGTTTGAAACCATGTGATAAACCAAAATGCAAAGCCCTCTATGAGGGCTGATGTGATATGATGATACATGAGTTTGGGAACTGTGTGACAGTGGTAACCCCTTAGCCTTAATGGGTGCTATTATAATACAGAATAACTTACTTCTTCTCCTTCCAGCTGCATAAAACTGATCTTGCATAACATTTCTCTAACAAGCTGCAATATAAAAAAATATCAAATGTTCTACTTTTTCATTGCTTCTGTCATAGTGGAAATAAGAATAAAAATAGCAAATTTCACATAACTGTAGCTGTACTCCAAAATGCAGGTGGTTATCAATTGAATGTAAGACATACTACTGCAAAATCATGCTGCGTGTGTTACAAGATTAACACAGGTTGAAAGCAACCTCATTAGCAAAACATTCTAAGAGCAGAGCTCCTTTCCAGCTGAGAGTAATTTCTGTTGCTTGTGATTAGAACATTACTTCATGATTCTTTGATTACTTTCCCAAACAAGTTGTTGTTTGAATATTCTTACTGTTCTTGATTCACTTTTTTTCTCTTTTAAACATCACTCTTTTTACATCATTCACAATAAGCTAACAAAATATAAGCAAACAACTCAAACTTCCTCTAACCATCTGTGATACTTCTCACAGATGGTTTAATAGTTTCCATTGGGAAAAGAAATACTAAAATTCTCCTTCTGAGAAATGTGATAATGACAACATTCACTAAATGAACAATGAAATCTGGCAACACACCAAAGTTGTTTTGTTTTTTAACTCCCTCATGGCACTTAGAAATCAGGCTTGAGTATGAGTTAATGCAGTTATGTGAGACTCCTCTGAGCAGACAGATTACATCAACTAATAATATATGCAAAGCATGGTAAGACACAAACTGGACTTCTGCTTTTGTTAGGATGGGTGCATGAACGCTTGGGGTTGCATAACTAGCGGTCACCACTTCTTCTACTATCTGTATCCAGAAATGTTAACCAGATCTTTGAATGCTTGACCTATAAAATTTAATTCTGGCCATCAGTCACTGAAGTATGTTCCAAAAATAACTTGGGATTCATTCCCTATAGTGTGACATAACCTCTTGAATAGCATAATAAAATCTATTAACTTCTGTGATGGATGCTGAGAAGTAATCTACTTAACAAAAGTACAGCTGCTGCAAACTGCATCATATGTGTTGACCCCGTACAGACATAACACATTACTACAAGTGAACAAGCCACATGTCAGTTACCTGAAATGTCTCTATCCACAAAGGCATCTTGTCCAGTTAACTAAAATGCACATGTCCACATCAGGCACCTTGTCCATCTACATGAAATGCATAAGTCCATAACAGCAGACACCTTGTGCAGGTACTTGAAATTTGCTTGTCCACCACAGTTACTGTGTCCATCTAACTGAACTGCACTTGTCCACAACAAACACCTTTCTCAGTTGCCAGAAATGTACCTGCCCAAAAGAGATGCACACAGAATGACAGTTTATAACTTGTCTATTAACCTAGGCAGGGCAGTCTTTTTCAGTTACTGCCTCATCAGTCTTCAGAACTGAGAGGTAGTTATATTTGGTCCCCAGTGCTTCCATCTGACTTTGTTACCTCTGTAAGCCAGTCTCCATGCTGCTGACTCCAGTTGTCAGTTTATTGGTAGTACTCACCCTTCCCTCAATGTCTTGTGCTGCAAATACCTTGTCCTGACTGAATGAAAAGCTGCAGTCTAGTTTTTATGTACTATTTGTTGGTCAGGGTATCAGAATGACCCTAAAGGGACTATTTTAATCACAGCCCAACAGAACAGCAATATCACAGAAGACAGCAAAGATGCAAACATAAAATATAAAATCCAAGTTGCTAAACCTTCAAGTTCACATTAAACTGTAAAGTTAAGATTTTTTTTATTTCCTTGTGTGAACTTATCAGCATAATAAACAACGGGGAGACCTAAAGTCTATGAAAAATTGAATCGCAACATTCAGTATGGACACATGACTCCACAAAGGGTATGTCTTGACCGTAGTTTTGCGAATGATTTTGAAGTACAGGAAATGAAGGTGCAGCCAAGTCTGCAAATGTACCCACCAGGGGAGTGAAGGTTAGATCTTTGTTCTTTACAGACAGTGACACTCTATTAGTCTCAAGTGAATTATCTCTAGCATACATTAAAGATATTCTGTGCAGTCAGTAGGCTAATGGGATGAAAATCAGCACTTCTACAAGTCATGTTTCTGTCTTAGAAAACAAGTCAATTTATCTCTCTCCCTCTCTCTCTCTCTCTCTCTCTCTCTCCCTCCCTCTGCAGGTGAAGGAAAGAAGAGAAATTCAAGTTCTTTCTAACTGGAAGATGTAAATATCTTGTGCACAAATGAGGGCAGAGAGGGTTAGAAGACTGACCCTCACATGGATGCAGCAGAAGCAATACTTGCAGGCACTGGACTGGAGTGCGAACTATGCAAAAGGACAAAGCTGTCAGTTGACAGTCTAGGACCCCATCCTCACCAATGTTCACAAGCTTTGAGTTATGACAGAGCACATGAGATGAAAGTTATAAGCATTAGAAACTAGGTCCTTTAGGCTCACTCTCCACAAGTGACTGAGCCTGAGGTGCTTACCAAATCTGAAATATCTTGAAATAGAGACATTGCTCCTCTAAAATAAAAGGTTTCAGTAAAGGTAGTTTGAGCACCTTGAAAAAAATGCCCCTAGGGTATTGCCCATAGGAGATTCCCAGGTATGGTCCAAGGGGGTGAGGCTTTATAGCAAGTCCCAGAAATGAAGGAGGGATTATACATGTTATCTTGCCTGAGAATATCTGGATTTTCCACAAAATGAGCTGAAGACTAACACAGATTGCAATCAGTATTACCACCATCAGTACAAGTAGGAGCTACAAGTAAATATAAGAAATAGAGATATCAAACCTGGCAGGAAGAGATATATTAAGCAGACAATGCACAGATATGACTTTTACAGATACACATATACAACATTTATGGATACAGCTCAAAATATCTAAAGCTTAACTGACTGAAAAGTTTTTGTGGTCTTGAAAAAGAATGAATGACACACAATATTGAAAAGGCATTTGGATGATAGGATGACTGATTCTTATTTTTGTAGTATTTGTAAGTAGGAGTGTGCATGAACAGGGATGTTTGACTGAAAGTGTTATAGTGGCTAGTGTGCATGGTCAGCGTTAGCATACCTGTGCAAGGTGGTACAGGGGGATGGTTTTGTAGTTGGGGTGTATCATATACAGACTTTTTGATGAACAGAATTATTAGATATTTTGTGATTCAATATTATGAGTTTTCAGTGTTTTGTGGTTTTTTAATATTTTGGGCTTTATTATTTTGAGTTTAGATACTTCCCAATATATATATATATATATATATATATATATATATATATATATATATATATATATATATTATAGAATCTATGTCAATTAAACGAACACTTGAAATGTCGAACTACATGTGGTTGAGACCATATGATCGACATTTCAAGTGTTCGCAGATTTACTTTAACGGCGCCGTATGGTGCAGAATGGCAGAATTTCCTTTTTCTGCACCGAAATGCAGTCTTCTTGGAGTTGGTATATTTAAGTAGGGGGGTGTGGGGGTTTGCCCCCTGCTTGCACAATTAAAGTATGTTTTTTTTTTTTTTTTTTTTAATGGTATATTCAAATATCGGTCATATGGTTTCGATCATAAGGTATTCGACATTTTGAATGTTTGAATATATAACATAGACTCATATAGCAATAACCCATGCCTGGGTGTGGGTAATGCTAAATTTACCCACGGTTGGCGTGGTTTGGTCGCCCGAGGGACCAAACAAAGCCAACCGTGGGTAAATTTAGCATTACCCACACCCAGAAGTGGGTTATTGCTATTATACCATGACATTAAGAAAAGAAACTGTTACTTTTCTTAAATAATGGCATAGTATAATGCCTGTTTACTGCCCTTCCGCAGATGTCTGGCATCCGTGGCAGTTCTGATGTACTGCGCGCCTGCGCAGTACATCAGAGCTGTGGGCAAAAGCAACGGAGAAAGCAAGATTTCCGTTGCTTTTTTTTAGTGTCTCGCTATGTTAAATGAGTTTAACATAGCGAGACAGTTTTAAAATAAGCAACGGACATCTCCGTTGCTTATTTTAAAACTGTCTCGCTATGTTAAACACATTTAACATAGCGAGACACTAAAAAAAAGCAACGGAGATCTTGCTTTCTCCGTTGCTTTTTTTAAAAACACTGTCTTGCTATGTTAAATGGGTTTAACATAGCGAGACAGCTTTAAAATAAGCAACGGAGATCTCCGTTGCTTTTTTTAAAAACACTGTCTTGCTATGTTAAACCCTTTTAACATAGCGAGACAGTGTTTTAAAAAACCGAGTTATACTAATGGAAAAAAGTCCGGGCGACAGGACCTTTTTCCATTAGTATATCTCGATTTACAACGGGCACGCTGGCCAATCAGCGTGCACGTTTTGGGGGGGTCATGGTATAATTATTATTTATATATATATATATATATATATATATATATATATATATATATATACACACACACACATACATATAACCAGGTCCTCCACTACTATTACTCTCTCACCCATTTCACTATCCATCTATCTATCTTCCTCCACTACTGTCACACTCTTACTCATTTCACAATCCACCTCTCACATTATCCACACAAAAATCCTCCTCTATTCTTTTCTACACTCTAACACATTGCCATCTTAAATACTCGTAGTCATCAATCACTTCTTCCTTCCTTATACTTCATACAACACTATGACCCATTTAAGATTGCTAAATGTCTTTCTCATATAGATAAGTAATATTAACTTGCTGTAGCTAATAGTAGTTTTACTCCAATTTTTGACTTAGTTGTTTGTTGTATCAATTTTACTGTTGTATTAATGTCAATTTTACTGTATGTTGTACTTATGTCTCCTTGGAGCTTTTCTGCCCAGGCCTCCAGTGAAAACAGGCTCATTCTGGCCCAGTGGACACTCCTGGTAAGCAAATGTAAAATAAAAAAAAATAAAAAAAAAAATATATATATATATATATATATATATATATATATATATATATATTTATTTTTTTTGCAGGACTCCTCTCCGAATATCTAAATATATTTAAAAATTGCACAACCTTACTTTACTGAGTTATAACCTTTCTTATTTCATTGCTTACTTTTTGACTAAAAAGTGATTAAAATTATTTACAATTCGTGTTTCCAATTAACTCAAGGGGGTCTGATTCCAAAAGACTTCCTCTCTGTTTAAGTGCCCACTTACACTGACAGCAAGACTTTTACAATCTGGCACCCACTGTAAAGATGTTTATAGATAGGTCTTACAAAGAAGTAAATCACAATGAGCAATTTTTAGGAATCTGGTCCCTGCTTGTTGACATGCCTTACTCTGACCTGAGTCACTTATGCTGAGAGCAGTCTTTAGGAATCTGGTCACAGGTGTAAGCCAGCTTGTTGTTAAGCTTACTCTGACCCGAGTCACTTAACTCTGAAATCAGCCTTTTGGAATCTGGCCCAAAAAAATCAAACAAATGAAAAAAAGAGCCAGCACAAATCCTGTTCTGAAAATAAGTGTATTTAAAAGATACACATTATATTGGCAATGAAAAAAAACTGCACATTGGCAATGAAAACAAACTGCACAAACCGGTTTCAGCTTAACAGTTTGGGTGGTCCAAAGAAATCAAGCCCAGGTATTCTGGTTTAGAAAAAGGATGGTTGATGAATGTCAAAGAGTACAATTACGGGGCGTGGACAAGATGAGCAATGAGTAACAGCACTTTCTCTCTGCTCTGCCTTTACAGAAAATTTATGACAGGATTTTTTTAATTTATCTATCCTAATTTTTTTTTTTTACATAATTGGATTCTACTAATCATCCTTTAGGATAGTATATAAAAATTTTGGCAACTTTTTTATTTTTTCCTGTCAAAAAGTACTAGAGAAAATATTTGTACTTCAGACTACAGAATGAGCTACTCCAAATCTACACTTCAAGAAACAACTATTAAGAAGGAACTTCAGTCACTATTATCTAATATACAAGAACTGACAGCAAATATCGATAGAATGGATAACTTCAAAGAAAATTAGATACTAAAGCAATAAAATGGTTCCAATCCTACATAATGAATAGGCAGCAGGCAGTGCTTTGGGATAACAACATATCCATCCTACTAACCATTACCCTAGGAGTCCCTCAGGGCTCCATTCTAGGGCCTCTCCTATTCTCAGCATTCATTAATGACCTACACTTGACAATTCCTCAAGCCACCTGTATACAATATGCAGATGATTCCACCTTAATATGCTCTGCGACCACAACATCTGAACTACAGACCCTAACCCAAAATATACTCTGCACAGTCGAAACTTGGTTTCTAGAATGCTGTCTCCTCCTGAACCCCACCAAAAAAAAAAACTCTTGCTCTTCACCCCTACTCGCAAGTCCTCTCCGATTGACTTCACAATCATATCTAATAATGGCACTCTCATATCTCCCGATCAAGCTACCAAACTACTAGGAATAATAATAGACAAAAATCTTAACTTTAATACTCACATAAACAATACAATAAAAATAGTGAATCGAAAACTAGGATCTCTCTTTAGGATCAGACCCTTCCTCACTCCTTTGGCTCTTACCTCTACACTCCTTTATGCCTCACCCATTTATACTAATCTACCAAAAAACAACATTAACAAACTAGCAAATTCCTATAACATCATTGCTAGATTTGCCACTGGCTCACTTTATAGAACCCACCATTGTCAAAATCTAAAGCAGCTAGGCTGGCTAGAACTACAATACCAACTTCAATTTTTTCAACTTACCATTGCCTATAAGATTCTGTATCAACCTTCTAACACACCAGTACTCACTAACCTTATTACCCCCTACAACAATCTCAAAACACTGCGCTCATTGAATAAACTACTTGTTTGTACTACTAAAGCAAACAATATGGCAGATGACTCCCTTTTCTCTAATACAACAGGAAAGAACTGGAACAAACTTCCCTGTGAACTTCTATCATTGTCCTCAACAACTCTTTTGAAACACAAACTGAAACCATATCTTAGAACACACTGGCTCTTCCCCTGCTCAAACTCTGATTAACCTAGTAGTCTCAACTACCATTAGGACTCCCCGCTACTTTCCTAATACTAATTTCAAATCTCTTCTAACCAATCCTCTCAGATCTCTTTTTATATCAAGCTCATGTAGAAAATCATATACTTTTTGCTGAATGCTTACTAACTTTGTCATTAGGTCAGACTTTTTGTTGTGTTTCACAAATATAATGACTCTAATGAGTTTATTTTGTAACAACTTAATTTTGTAATTACTTTTTAGTAATGTATTAAAATATTACTTTATTCCTTTAGCATTTTATGTAGTGGAGCTTTTCTCCTCGGGCCTCTACTGAAAATGGACATGTATCCAGTTAGACTAGCCCGGTCAACAAATGTAAAATAAATAAAAAAAATAAAATAAAATAAAAATGTTCCCAACAAATGGAAATGTTACACGAAGACCTTAAGGAACAAAAGAGACAGATTACTGGATTAGAGACTTCACTAAATTATATGGACACTAGAATTTAAGAAGATGAGCATAATATAGACTTTCTCTTAAAACAAAATACTCTTTTACAAACAAAAATTGATGATCTAGAGGTATTTTGGGAACTATGATAGATGAGAAAATGAGGGTCTTTGTTTCAAGAGAAATTATTTTCTTTAATTGTTTGCCGTTTTATTTCCCTGTCTCTCTGTAAAGAGAGACTCTTCACTGATATTGTTGCCATAATGTTACATTAATGATTGTTTCCCATCTTTTGCTCAGCTGCTGGAATGTGATGCTATTTGTGGTAAAAGGCATATGAAAGGTTGTTGTTTTGTCCCTTTCAGTGACCTGATATGTTTTGAGTAATTGATTACATATTTATCTTTAAAAATGTGAATATATGGGTGTATTGATAAGTGAACGGCTCCTATTAGATAATTGTTGAGGTATTCCCCGATTATGGTATTATGGAGAGGCTTTAATTTCTTTTTCTTTCTTTTTTTTTTTTTCTTTTTCCCTTTTTGTTGTTGGTTGTGGAGGATTTTGTATGAATTGATATGTTCGTGGTGGTCTAATGGTTTGCTGGGTTTGGGACATATGGTCTGTTGGTTCTTTAATGTTTTATATTGCCTCTCTCCCTCCCTTTTTGCCTTTTTTACTGTTCGTTTTTATGTTTCCCGGTCATACCACGAGGTAATCAACAGCTTTCTTAGAGAAAAGCTGTAAATGTTTTCCCTCCCCAATCTCATGCATCTGAACTGCTGAATAACCCTGATATGTGCTCGCACTGCGGCTGCTACATTTGAAAGCAGGAAAAAAGTCTCGCTCCCAAGGAGACATTTACAGACTGAAGCTGTGCTGAGAAGCTTGCAAAGCTGCATAATAGCTAGAAAAGACTATCTCTAATGCCATCTACAGGTCAAATGAAAAACTGCAGCTAAGGAACCTGTATAATATGACTGCTATATTTAAATATTTGTGAGTATTTTATAAAAAAAAATCACTTTTGACACATTTAAACCCTTACATTTTATACACTTGTTTTCATAATGTTATTGAATTTAAGTAACGCTTCTATTAATTGGTATAACAAGCATATAGCATATATAGCAATATCATTAAAATGGAGGGTTTAGTGTCGACTGATATGTTCATGTTGGTCTAGTGGACTGCTGGGTATGAGAGGTAGAGTTTGTTGGTTTTGCAGTATTTTATAGTAGCTTTTTTCCTCCCATTGCCTTTTTATTTTGTCTAGTTTTATGTTTCCTGGTTCTGCCACGAGGTAATCAACAGCTAAGGGAAAAGCTGCAAATGTTTTCCCTCCTTAATCTCGTGCATCTGAACTGCTGAACATCTCTGGTATCTGATCATACTGCGGCTGCCTCAACTGAAAGCAAGAAAAGACTGTTGTTTCCACGGAAACGTTTACAGACTAAACTCTATGCTGAAAATCTTCACAGGGCTGGATAATAGCTTCAAGAAATGGTCTCTACTGCCATCTAGAGGTCAAAATGAAGAACTGCAGCTAAGTAACCTGTATAATATAACTTATATTAAAGCATTTGTGAGTGTTTATAAACAGATCACTTTTGATACATTTATATCATTATGTTTTTACACTTGTATTTATAGTCTTATTATATTTAAGTTAAGCTTCTTTAGATTGGTATAACAAAAATATAGCATATAACAATTAAATTATAAAAAATAAAATAAAAAAATAATAAATCTTTACGAGTCCTAAGCAGAATTTATTATTCTTCTGCAAGATATAAAAACCAGAAATGAGAAAAATTCTAGTACAGATAGAAGATAAACAAATAATTATAGAAACATATTATATTCTGTATGAATCTAGCTTACTGCATACAGTATTGTCTCAGATGCAGATTTTTGCCATATTATCTAATATGTTGATATACTCTGACAAACACAGAAGCTGTTTCAGATTAGTAAATGTCTTAAAAAAGATAGGGAATACATTCCTTTCTAGAAAATACTGAGGACTTATATTACAGTGGGGAACTATAATGCAATATTTTCTATACTCTTGTTTTCAGATACATGGAAACGGGGGAATAGTGTCATTAGCTATTGGCGCAATAAATAAATAAAGAGACGGGATTAGTCTACATATTGATCATTATAACAATTCATTACATATGAATTAGTTATGACATTTGTATTATATGTATAATATATGATTGGTCTTTATGATATTTTGAATTCAATCTGAAAAAGTTAAATAGGAAACAGTTACATTTGACATATTTTAATTTGTTTCTTGAATAAGTACATACAATTGTAATGGGTGTATTTTAATTCATAATTGTTTTTTTAATCACATATACTACTTTATATTGTTAAATTATGCAGCAACATATATATTTAGATGGCGAGAAGATGAGTGTTGTTACTAGCTTGATGGTCAGTTTGGGTGACAGATGTCATTCAAATTTAGAGTTTTTAACTCCAGGGGCATTTTTGAAAGAGTCTATGTTAATAGTACATGTTGTACATTTCTGTTAATAGTTATTATGATGTTCACCAAGTCTTACAAAATTGAAGTTGATGTAAACATACTTCATTGGACAAAAGTTTCATATGTTTCATCTGTAAATTATAATTGTGTTCCTAACAGTCAATTTCTATTGACTTATAAAATATGGGAAAATAGGAGAGTTATTCAACAACAGATACTCAGAACATTAATGTTTCATGACATCATTAAAGTGTATATCATTAAACATCAATGGATTAAATAATCCTAGTAAGAGAAGATCTTTGAATAAATATCTTAAAGTGCATAATTCTCACTTAATATTTCTCCAAGAAACTCATTTACTAACTGAAGATATCACAAATTAGGAATCCAAATGTTACAAACTTTTGATTAGCTCAGAACATATACAAAAAAAGGGGGGGTGGCCATACTATGGAAAAATACATTACCTATGCCTAAAATAATTGACACTTACAAAGATAACAAAGGGATGTTATCTTCAGTTGTTATAGAATTTAATAAGAAAATGTTGACAGTAATAAATATGTACTGGATTCTTGGCATTGGACCTGCAACAGTGAATCAACATATAGAGCATATAGTTCAGTTTTCTAAGGGTAGTATTATTCTTGTTCGGGATTTTAATTGTATTTCTGACATAAAAGACTCTAGTACCAATGGTAAAAGGAAAATTCCAACTATAGCTAAATTATTGAATGAATTTTCAGATTCATACATGATGAAAGATATTAATAACTTTACAGATCCCAAGTCACTGTTCTATACATTTTACTCACATAGACAAAATTCATATTCAAGAATAGATAGGGTATTAATTTCCAATAACGTAACTGATTTCTTATTAAACTCAAAAGTGATTTCATGTCCCCTTTCTGACCATAATTCCATAACATCGATTTTATACTAAACTCCACATTTAATGTTCAAATTAAAAGGATACCAGCCTACATAATTAAACTGAAAGATTTCATTGATTTATTTACTACAGAAGTACAACATTTTATTGAACTTAATAGTAAATAGGGAACTTCTGAAGTATACATTTGGGATGCTCTAAAAGCTTACCTATATGGTAAAATTATTGAATGGTATAAAAAGAAAATTTTGTGGGATAAATATCTTCAAGATATATAAACAAAGTTAGATGCTTTAAGACTTGATGCTTCAAAAAACTCAGATAATAAAGAATAAATAATTTTAACAATAAATATATGGAAACTTTAAACCAGAAAGTCATGATAAATCTTGAAAAATACAAACTTATAACTTTTTCTATAAATCCTAGATCTATGAATATACTAACAAGACCAAAATATTAAATAAACTTAATCATATTAAAGAAATCTATTCTCCAACAAAAAAACAGTATCTGATCTACCAAATATATTAAGAGAGTTTAGAGAATTTTTTTAAAGTTAAACCAACCCAATGATAGGATTAATAGTACAAAAGATATTCAATATTTTATAAATAATAATATAAAGAAAAGACGATCAGAAACACAAATAAAATTAATAGAGAAACAAATATCCTTTAAAGAAGTAAAAGATCAAATCACTAAACTTACGCAAAATAAAGCTCCTGGTAGCGATGGTATCATTTCTGAAATTTACATGGTATTGCCTGCCAAAGCATTAACTCTGCTATATACAGAATTCAATATAGCTCAAAATAATAACATTATACCCCCTCTTAGAAGTACACATTTATTTCTCCCATACTAAAGTCTGATAAAAACCCTGTAAAATGTGCTTCATATAGGCCCATTTCATTACTAAACACGGACTATAAAATGTTCATGTCTATTTATGCTGATAGACTCAAAACATTTTTACCATCCCTGGTAGATATGGATCAAACCGGTTTTATAATTAATAGAACTTCTTATGATAACATCAAAAGAACAATAACTTTAACTGAATCAGTAAAAGCCTTAAAGAATAACTTGTCTAGTTAGTTTAGATGCTAACTGTGCCTTTGACTCAGTTAATTAGGACTTTTTATCTTACTGAAGGACTTAAACTTTTTAATAACTTTATTAATCTTATAACTCAATTATATAATGAAAGTCAAGCCTACATAAAAATAGGTACAAATATATCCCAGAACATACCCACTGTAAAAGCAGCCAGACAAGGTTGCCCTTTATCTCCACTTTTATTCACATTAATTATGGAACCCTGGGCTAACTTAATAAGGGATAACAATAATATACAAGGTTATAGGTTAAAATTTAATGAAACATCAAAAATCCAAATGTTGTATTCATCACTCTTGGTGGTACTAACCCCACCTTACAAGAATTGTTTAAAAATATAGACATATTTCAAAAAAGTTCTGGTCTTAACTTTAATAACTCTAAAACACAAATTTTCCTAACTGGCTCCAAAAGTTATAATATACAAGACCAATATAAAAAATACATACCTCAATCTCAACAAATAACATATTTAGGTATAATTATAGCAACTAATATTAAAAACATGTTACACCTTAATTATAGTAAAAGTATAACAATTATAGAGACTCTAATAAGCAAGTGGAACAAGATTCTATTTACAATGGATGAAAAACTTTTCATTACAAAGATGATCATGCTTACAAAGATCTTATACATAATACAGTCTATTTCTATTCCTCCTACGGGCTCTTATATTAAAACATTTAACACACTGATTAAAAACTTTTTGTGGCATCCGATAAACCTTAGAATTGCACTGTTCTATCATATGTATATCCGGGAAAATGGAGGTATATCTTTACCAAATCTAGAACTTTATTCAATTTCATCAGTTATTAAGACAATTGTTTATCTTATAAATGGAGAGTATTTTGCAAAACTAAAAGAAATTATGTTAAATTTATCCCAAAATACCAAAAATAAAGATTATAACCATCTATCACAGTTAATAAATAATTCATTTATATGAAATTTGAGATAGTACTTTTCCAGTTATTCCACTCAAATGTTTAAATCTACTTATGTAACTTTAATTCTAAAGGCCTTTAATAAGTATATATTTAGGTTTAGAATCTTTGAGAATTGGTTGTTCCTCATCTTTCCTATTGCCTATACCCAAGGGATAATTCTCACTGCAGATCATTCTAAAATGTTGCTATTTAAACAAAAACAATTAATGTTTTGGCATCAAATGCTAAATAAAATGAGACAAAAATCTAGTAATGCTCTTATAGATGAATATAACCTTAACACCTAACTTTGGTCAGATTTGTAATAGTTCAGAAAATATATTCTAGATAAACTAATTTTAATCCCCTCAAATGCTAAGAATTCAATACCTAAACTTATTCAATATTTGATTTTATATACTTATAGTACTTTACCAGTTAAACATAGTATATCATATATGTATAGAGCAATTAAACAAGATCTAGATGTATGTTCAGACAATTATTGGAATTCATCTTCTGAAATCAATAGTTTTATTCCCTCATAAAATGACATAGTTAATTTCCTTCAGTCAGCCAGCAAAACCACTTCCTCCATTAAATGGAGAATCTTCACATGGAGATTTTTGCATAAATCTTTTATCACACCTCAGAAAATGAGTAAGATAACTAAACAAGATACTGTTTGCTGGAGATGTAACGCAGTAACAAACGCTTATTGGAACCATATATTTTATGACTGTGTACTATTAAAGAACTTATGGGATGAAGTTAACACTTTTTTACAGGCAATTTTCACAGACAATTTTATGCTTACAAAATCACTTGTATTATTCAATACACCTGTCCCAGACTGTATAAATAAGAAATATTCTTTGCTCTGGCCTATACTGTCCATTGCCAGGAAAACAATTACAAG